>NW_027638832.1:0-100138 GCF_951394365.1 Tetrao urogallus | reverse complement strand
CCACACGTTGCCTGCGATGACCTTGGTAGGGGCTTGTGGCAGAGTGACGGGAAGATCATGGAAAGGGAACGGAGCGGGGATTCGGGGTAACGGCTCGACCGAACCGAGCTGGCGGTGAGTGTGGGAAGCCAGGAAAGCCAATGGCATCGCAGGGGGGAAGTCATCGACTGGAAGCGTCGCAGGCATCTTCACCTGCAATACAGAGACATGCTTTAGAAGGAGGAATGCCGAGACCCAAACTGTGCTCACCGTCAGCCCACCCCCACAAAACGTGGAAGCCAAACACCGCTCCAAGAAATGGCTTCAGAGTAAGGTTAGGAGTATTTAACAGGGAAGCTGTAGGGTTAGGTACATCAGGATTAGGGTTACAGTGACCGTTAGGGAAGGCCGAGGCAAAGGCAGGAGCAAAAGGCAAGGAGAACAGCCGAGGGAACGCCAAAACGGAGGGCAAAGGCAAAGGGATGGGAAAGACATGGAGAACGCCAAAGGTCGCGTCAGAGGTCAGGCCCAAGGAGAAGGCCGCAGAGAACACCGGAACAGAGACCAAAGAGATCAACGCAGAAGGCCAAAATGGAGAGCGAGGTCCGTGAGAATGCTGCAGAGAAGGCCGATGCAGAAGGTCAAGGGCAATGGCCAAAGAGAATGCGGCACAAAAGGCCAAAACCAAAGGCAAAGAGAATGCTGTAGGAGAAGACAAAACAAGAGGCCAAAGGGAACGTGGCAAAGAAGGCCGGGAGCAATGGCCAAAGAGAACGTGGAAGGGGACGCCAAAACCGAAGCCAAAGAGAATGCTGCAGGGAACGCCAGAACAGGAGGCCAAAGGGAATGTGGCAAAGATGGCCGAGGGCAATGGCCAAAGAGAACGCAGCCACGAATGCCAGAACTGAAGGCCAAAATAATGTTGCGGGGAACACCGGAACGGGAGGCAAAGTGAACGTGGAAAAGAAGGCCAGTGACAAAGGCCGAGGGAATGTGGCACAGATGGCCAAAACTGAAGGCCAAAGAGAACGCGGCGAAGGTGGCCAAGGGCAAATGGCCAAGAGAATGCCACAGGGATCGCCAAAACAGGAGGGCAAGAGAACACAGCAGAAAAAGCCAAGGGCAAGGAGAATGCTGCAGGGAAAGGCTGGAGGCAAGGAGAACACAGAAAGAAAAGGACAGGCAGCATTCAGGGCACCGTGAAGTGCAGAAATGAGCTCTGGGAACCCTACCTTGTGCCTCACTAAGTAATGAGTAAACATTGGTGGGTGTGCATTGCCCTTACCTGCTGGGCAGACAATTACCGGCCAGCAAAGTGGGGTTCCCGGCCATTTCAGGAAATGCAGATTCCGGTTCCTTGCTGCTGCCGTGAAAAGCCACGCATCTCCGTGCTGTCCTTAAAGCGCTCAGGAGCGCCGCAGCTCTGCTGCCACCTGTGGGACACAACGCAGTAATGAAGGCGCTGCCCCGCATGTGTGGGGCTGCACCCTGAGCACGTTGCTGTAATGATGAGACAAGGGTTGTAATTAATTACAATTATAATTAACATTAGAGATATAATTAATGCTATTGATAGGGTTGAAGTTACAGTTGGTCTAACATCAGTATTCTGCACTACAATCACAATTAAGGTTATTTGACAAAAAACCATGAGGCATTATTTTTACAGCAGCATTCAGGTTAAGAGACATTTTCAACACTGGGTTAAGGGTTTGGTTTACAGATACGCTGCAGGTTAACACAATCATCGTTAGAACTCCCATTCAGCTACGGGTTCAGGTCAAGGTTAACTTTAATGTTGCCTCCCAGCTAATCCCAGAGTGCTGAAGGCAAAGGCAAGCAGAACTCCCAGGGCAGGCAAAGGGAAGCAGAACTCCCATGGAAAACCAAGGTAAATGCAAAGCAGACAGCCAAGCTAAGGCAAGGCAAGAGCAAAGAGAGCACCCAATGGAAAGCCAGGTTGAGGGCAAGGAGAACGCAACAGGAAAGGCCAAAATATACAGCCAAAGAGACCACAGCAGGAAAGGCCAAGGGCAAAGGCCAAGAGAATGCAGCACAAAATGCCAGAACAAAAGGACAAGGGAATACGACATGGAATGCCCAGGCAAGGGCTAAGAAAACATGGCAGGAAGTGCCAAAATAGGAGGCCAAAGAGAACGCAGCAAAGAAGGCCAATGCAGAATGTGGCTGGAACAAGTTAGGAGGTCAAAGAGAACATCACAGGGAATGCCCAGGCAAGGGCCGAGAGAGCGTGGCAGGAAATGCCAAAACAGGAGGGTGAGAGAATGCTGCCGGGAACGCCAAAACTGAATGCTGAAGAGAATGTGGCTGCAGAAAGCCAAGGGCAATGGCCAAGAGATGTGGCACAGGACACAATAACAGGAGGGCAAGGGAATGCCCAGACAAGGGCAAGGACCAAGAGAACATGGAAGGAAATGCCAAAGATGATGGCCAAGAGAACACGGCAAGAAACGCCAAAACAGGAGGGCAGGAGAACGCAGCAGGGAACGCCAAAACTGAATGCTGAAGTGAATGCGGCAAAGAAAGCCAAGGGCAACAGCCAAATGAATGTGGCATAGAACACAAAAACAGGAGGGCAAGACAACACAGTAGGGAACAGCAAGGGCAAAGGGAAGGAAAACACTGCAGTGAAAGGCCAGAGACAAGGAGAACACAGAAAGAAAAGGACAGGCAGCATTCAGGGCACCGTGAAGTGCAATGAAGAGCTCTGGGAGCACCGTGCTGTGCCATACTATGGGGTGGGTAAACATTGGTGGGTGTGCATTGCCCTTACCTGCTGGGCAGACAATTACCGGCCAGCAAAGCGAGGTTCCGGGGCATTCCAGGAAATGCAGATTCCGGTTCCTTGCTGTTCCCATGAAGAGCCACGCATCTCCATGCAGTCGTTACGACACTCGGGAGTGCTGCAACTCCGCTGTCACCTGTGGGACACAAAGCAGTAATGAAGGCACTGCCCTGCAGATGTGCCTCTTTCACAAACCTGCACTCCTTTCTCTGATCAACGTGGCTGCACTCTGTGTGCGATGCTGCTTACCAGCAGCACTGCAGCTGGGAACAACAGATAAGGAGAAGGCTCAGGTACCCAACAACATCCATCTTCCATCTTCTCTGATAACTGCTCATTATACACTGCCTTCACCTTTGGTTTAGTAGGTGGGGACTGAGGAAGCAATGCCGATCCCACAGACCCCTCCCTATCCCACACTGTGATGGGAGATCAGGTTCTGGACCACCTGAGGACCCGAGCATCCAGGATTCTTTGGGTCCTGATGAGACGAGTCCCAGAGCCTTGAGGGAATTCACCGCTGCAGTCACCGAGCCACTCTCAGTGGTATTTGAGAAGTCGAGGCAGTCAGGTGAAGTCCCTGGTGAGCAGAAAAAAGGCAACAGCACAGCTGGTACTGCAGATATAAAGTGTGACCCTGGGAATCACCAACGTATCAGTCTCACCTCTGTGCTGCAAAGAATCGAGGAGCAGATCCTCCTGGAAGTAACTCTGAAGCACACGTTCCAGTGCGTCACCACCCTCTGTGTGAAAAGCTTCCTCCTAATAACCAACTTAAACCTCCCCTGTCTCAGTTTAAAACCATTTCCCCTTGTCCTATCACGATCCACCCTTGTAAACCGCCGTTCCCCTTCCTGCTGTTCCCCCCTTCAAGTACTGTGAGGCTGCAATGAGCTCGCCCCCAAGCCTTCTCTTCTCCAGGCTGAACAAGCCCACTTCCCTCAACCTTTCCTTGCAGGGGAGCTGCTCCAACCATCTGATCATCTCAGTGCCTCCTCTGGACCCGCTCCATGAGCTCCACGTCCTTCCTGTGCTGGGAGCCCCAGGCCTGGATGCAGCACTGCAGATGAAGCCTCACAAGAGCTGAGTAGATGGGGACGATCACCTCCCTCTCCCTGCTGGCCGCTCCTCTTTTAATGCAGCCCAGAACACAGCTGGCCTTCCAGGCTGCAAGCGCACTCTGCTGGCTGATGTCCACTCATGGATCCCGGCTCATCCACCGCGATCCACAAGTCCTTCTCTGTGGGGCTGCTCTCAAGGTGTTCTTTGCTGAGTTTGCACAAACATCTGGGATTGCCCCTTCATCAGTGACATTGACAGAGGGGTTGAGTGCACCCTAATGACACCGAGCTGTGGGGTGCAGTGACACACCAGAGGGACAATGCCATCCAGAGGGACCTCAACAGGCTGAGTAGTGGCACTCAGCAATGTACCTTCCTGGCCCAGAAAGCCAACCGTACGCTGGGCTCCATCCAAAGATGTGTGGTCAGCAGGTGAAGGGAGGCGGTCCTGCCCCTCTGCTCTGCGCTGTGAGGCCTCACCTGGAGGTGCTGCGTCTGGATGTGGATGTCCGCAGCGCAGGACAGACGTGGAGCTGTTGGAGCACATCCAGAGAACAGCCACAGATATGAACCGAGGGATGGAACGCCTTTCCTATAAAGAGAGAGAGCTGGAGCTGTTTAGCCTGCAGAAGTGAAGGCTCCGAGGTGATCTGGTAACAGCCTTTCAACACCTGAAGGGAAGAACAAGGAAAGATTTAGCCTAGATATAAAGAAAATCTTGTACAGTGATGGTGGTGACACAGCGGAACAGGTTACCCAGACATGTGATGGATGCCCTGTCCCTTCCAAGGTGAGGCTGGGTCAGCCTCTGGGCAACCTGATCTGGCTGTGGAAGTTCCTGTTCGTTGTGTGGAGTTGGACGAGATCACCACCAATGGTACCAGGTACTCCAGCTGGGATAATCCACATCCGTCACAGAGCCTCTCTGGGCCGGTCCCAGTATTCAGCAGACCAGGGGCTTCACTTCATCACGCTGGGGTGATGCTGAGTACAGCAGTCCAGAAGAGGACAATCCTTGGCCTTCTATAAAGACAAAGATTTATTACACCTAAGGGTGCACAGAATGCCCTTAAACAACTCTGCATGGTTGGAAGCAGTGCATAACAGCCCTGAAATAAAGGAAGAAGAAGTTACCCCATTCCAAAGATGAACACTCAGCCCACACAGCCAAGGAAGCAGTCTCCAGGTAGAGATGCTGCCCTTATGGCTTCCACCCCTTAAATGTGGTCAGGATACTAACAAAACAAACAAACAAAAAAAAAACACCAAAAAAAAAGAGGGAGATTGCAGGCCTGAAATAAAGAAAAAACAAAGAAACCACTTACACCCTTCTCAAAGGCCAAAACTCACCCCTGCTCCACAGGAGACAGTCTCCAGACATCAACATTGCCCTTACATCTGCCAGCACTTCAATGTAGTTAGGATGCCCCAAAAACGGGAAAGGTCACAGCCCTAAAACAAGAAGGAATCACTCATCCCTTCTCAAGGACCAGACCTCACCCCACACTCCCAAGGAGACGGTCTCTAAAGACAGATAACACCTTAAAGGCTGCCAGCCCTTAAGTGGGGTCAGGATCCCCCAACAACAAGATATTGCAACCCTAGAATAAAGACTCACACCCAGTTTCAAGGGTTCACCCCACACTCTGAAGGAAGCAGTCTCCAGGTGTAGTTGCTGCTCCTTCTGCTGACAGACCTTAAATGTGGTCAGGAGCCCCCCAGAAAGTGAAATTACAATCCAGCAGTAAAAAAGAAATCAATGACCCCACTCCAAAAACACTCAGCCCACACCCCAAAGGAAGCAGCCTCCATGCAGAGATGCTGCCCTCACAGCTTCCAGCCCTTAAAAGCGGTCAGGATCCCCAAAAAGGGAAAGACCAGAGCCCTGCAATAAAGCACCAATCACTCACCCCATTCCAAAGAGCAGAACTCACTCCCAATGCTCCCAAGGAGGCAGTCCCCAAGCAGAATGCTGCCCTTACTGTTCCCAGCCCTTAAATATGGGCAGGGAGGGGTGGAGCCAAGCTCAGCCCTATCCGGTCCCACAGGTAAATTGCTTCCACCTGTGCTGGCAGGGCTGGCCACACCCCTCACCAGGTGCTCAATCACTGCTTCAGACTGTAAACAACAAAAAAAAACCTAATTACAAGCAGGTGATTGGATCTGCCTGTCCGGCAAGGGGAGTTTGATCAAAGGATGAGCAACAATGGCATGCATATTTTGATTCAAGTCTGTCCTCAAAGGCATTCGGTAAAATTTCTAATAGATAGGGGAGCACAAATTTCAGTACTGATACAGCACACAAATTTTGGTACTGATACAGAAGATGCTGAAAAGCTGTGTGTGCAGCCTGGATGGCAGAGTTGACATCACCGGTGTGATCGGAGCGAGCGCTGTTTGCCAAACTGGTGGGGACAGCTTGTGGCTCTGCAGTGAGAAACGTGTCGCCGACTTTCTTTGCAATTAAAGCCCATTGTGAAAACAATTCAGGATTTGACATCCTCAGTGGGTGAACCTGGCACCTGCCTGTATGGCTGCTGACATAGGGATGACACTCGGGTGATATTGGGGAGTGACGCTGGGGGATGGTATTGGGTTATTACTGCAGGGTGACATCAGGGAGTGACATTGCAGTGACATAGTTGGGGTGACACTGGGGTGACACTGGGCTGACCCTGGGATGATGTGGGGGGGTGATACTGGGGAGTGATGCTGGGGGGTGATGTTGGAGCATCATGGGGGGGACATCAGGGAGTGATGTTGGAGTGATACTGTTGGGGGAGGTGTAGTGGAAACCCTAAGTCGTGGCTTGAAACAATGATTGAGAAGGGACAAAGCATAGAAGCTCAGGTGCATGAAACGCACCTGAGTGATGGAAGGGGGTGGAGCCAGGCTCCACCCCCTCCCGGGTCTCATTTAAGCATTGGCATCAGAAGTGAGGGGCTTTGGCTAGAGGTCTGTGCTTGCATGAGGTCTTCTAAAGGTAAACAGGTTTTTGTTCTGTTTTTGTGTTTACGGCTGCTGTGTTTGAGCACATCCTCAGTTACTACAGCCTGGGACTTCGCTTCTCTGCTATTGTTGTTGCATTTTCCATCATGCTGCAGCATTACAGTAGGTAATTAATGGTAAGGGTGATGTTGGGGGGTTTTAGCGGGGTGATGTTGTTAGAGTGAAGCTGGGAGGTTACAATGCAATGAGACTAGGATGATGTCGGGGTTTCACTCAAGGATGGCATCAGGGAGTGACGTTGGGGTGACACTGGTGGGGTTGCACTGCTGTGACACGGGAGTGATGCTGGGTTGATGTTGTGCAGTCATGCTGGAGGCTGATGTTGAGGGATGAGATAAAGAAGTGAAGTTGTTGGGGGGGGATGTTACTGGGGAGATGCTGGGACGCAATACTCTATGATGTGTCAGTGATGTTGGTGGGTGATGTTGGGGTATCACTGGGGCAGATACCAGAGAGAGACGCTGGATTAATTATGATGGAACGACACAGGGGTGATGGGGATGAAACTGTTGAGTTGACACGGGAGAGATGTTGGAAAAACACTTGGGGTTGACATCAGAGAGCGTCACTGGGAGGGACGCGATGACAGAGGAGATGTTGAGGTGATGATGAAATACTATTTTAACCCTAAAATATCGCTTATTTTCATAGAAATCCTTGTTTTTAACCCTAAAATATTGGTTATTCTCATCGAAATCCCTGCTTTTAACCCTAAAATATCGCTTATTTTCATGGAAATCCCTGCTTTTAACCCGAAAATATCGCTTATTTTCATAGAAATCCCTGTTTTAAACCCTTGAATATTGCTTATTTTCATCGAAATCTCTGTTTTTTTCCCTTAAATATCACTTATTTTCATAGAAATCCGTGTTTTTAACCCTAAAATATCGCTTATTTTCATCGAAATCCCTGTTTTTAACCCTGAAATATCGCTTTTTTTCATGGAAATCCTTGTTTTTCCCCATAAATATTGCTTTTTGTCATAGAAATCCCTGTTTTTAACCCTAAAATATCGCTTTTTTCATCGAAATCCTTGTTTTTCGCCTATAGTATCGCTTATTTTCATAGAAATCCCTGTTTTTAACCCTTAAATATCGCTTATTTTCATAGAAATCCTTGTTTTTAACCCTAAAATATCGCTTATTTTCATGGAAATCCCTGTTTTTAACCCGAATATATCGCTTATTTTCATCGAAATCATTGTTTTTCCTGTTAAATATCGCATATTTTCATGGAAATCCCTGTTTTCAACCCTAAAATGTCAATTATTTTCTTAGAAATCCATGTTTTTCCCCTTAAATATCGCTTATTTTCATGGAAATCCCTGTTTGTAACACTAAAATATCGCATATTTTCATGGAAATCCTTGTTTTTTACCGTTAAATATAGTTTATTTTCATGGAAATCCCTGTTTTTAAACCTTAAATATCGCTTATTTTCATGGAAATCCTTGTTTTTTCCCTTAAATATCGCTTATTTTCATGGAAATCCCTGCTTTTAACCCTAAAATATCGCTTATTTTCATCGAAATCCTTGCTTTTCCCCTTAAATATCGCTTTTTTTCATAGAAATCCCTGTTTTTAACCCGAAAATATCGCTTATTTTCATGGAAATCCCTGTTTTTAACCCTTAAATATCGCTTATTTTCATCGAAATCCCTGTTTTTAACCCGAAAATATCGCTTATTTTCATCGAAATCCCTGTTTTTAACCCTAAAATATCGCTTATTTTCATAGAAATCCCTGTTTTAACCCTTAAATATCGCTTATTTTCTTGGAAATCCCTGTTTTTAACCCTTAAATATCGCTTATTTTCATAGAAATCCCTGTTTTTAACCCTAAAATATCGCTTATTTTCATCAAAATCCCTGTTTTTATCCCGAAAATATCGCTTATTTTCATGGAAATCCTTGCTTTTAACCCGAAAATATCGCTTATTTTCATGGAAATTGCTTTTTTTAACCCTAAAATATCGCTTATTTTCATCGAAATCCCTGTTTTTAACCCTAAAATATCGCTTATTTTCATGGAAATCCCTGTTTATCCCCTTAAATATCGCATATTTTTATGGAAATCCCTGTTTTTAACTCTAAAATAACGCTTATTTTCATGGAAATCCCTGTATTTCCACTTAGATATCGCTTATTTTCATGGAAATCCCTGTTTTTAACCCTTAAATATCGCTTATTGTCATCAAAATCCCTGTTTTTAACCCTAAAATATCGCTTATTTTCATGGAAATCCCTATTCTTCCCCTTAAATAACGCTTATTATCATAGAAATCCTTGTGTATCCCCTTAAATATCGCATATTTTTATGGAAATCCCTGTTTTTAACCCTAAAATAACGCTTATTTTCATGGAAATCCCTGTTTTTCCACTTAGATATTGCTTATTTTCATTTAAATCCCTGTTTTTAACCCTAAAATATCGCTTATTTTCATGGAAATCCCTGTTTTTAAGCCTAAAATATCGCTTATTTTCATAGAAATCCTTGTTTATTCCCTTAAATATCGCTTATTTTCATGGAAATCCCTGTTTTTCAGCCTAAAATATAGCTTATTTTCATAGAAATCCCTGTATTTCCACTAAAATATCGCTTATTTTCATCGAAATCCTTGTTTATCCCCTTAAATATCGCTTATTTTCATCGAAATCCCTGTTTTTAACCCTAAAATATCGCTTATTTTCATCGAAATCCCTGTTTTTAACCCTAAAATATCGCTTATTTTCATGGAAATCCCTGTTTTTCCCCTTAAATATCGCTTATTTTCATCGAAATCCCTGTTTTTAACCCTAAAATATCGCTTATTTTCATCGAAATCCCTGTTTTTAATCTTAAATATCGCTTATTTTCATGGAAATCCCTGTTTTTCCCGTAAAATATCGCTTATTTTCATGGAAATCCTTGTTTTTAACACTAAAATTTCGCTTATTTTCATCGAAATCCCTGTTTTTAACCCTTAAATATCGCTTATTTTCATCGAAATCCCTGTTTTTAACCCTAAAATATTGCTTATTTTCATGGAAATCCCTGCTTTTAACCCTAAAATATCGCTTATTTTCATAGAAATCCCTGCTTTTAACCCTAAAATATCGCTTATTTTCATGGAAATCCCTGTTTTTAAGCCTAAAATATCGCTTATTTTCATAGAAATCCCTGTATTTCCACTAAAATATCGCTTATTATCATAGAAATCCTTGTTTATCCCCTTAAATATCGCTTATTTTCATGGAAATCCCTGCTTTTAACCCTAAAATATCGCTTATTTTCATCGAAATCCATGTTTTTCCCCTTAAATATCGCTTTTTTTCATAGAAATCCCTGTTTTTTACCCTAAAATATCGCTAATTTTCATGGAAATCCCTGTTTTTAACACTAAAATATCGCATATTTTCATGGAAATCCCTGTTTTTAACACTTAAATAACGCTTATTTTCATGGAAATCCCTGTTTTTCCACTTAGATATCGCTTATTTTCATGGAAATCCCTGTTTTTAACCCTAAAATATCGCTTATTTTCATGGAAATCCCTATTTTTCCCCTTAAATAACGCTTATTATCATAGAAATCCTTGTTTATCCCCTTAAATATCGCATAATTTTATGGAAATCCCTGTTTTTAACCCTAAAATATCGCTTATTTTCATGGAAATCCCTGTTTTTAAGCCTAAAATATCGCTTATTTTCATGGAAATCCTTGTTTATTCCCTTAAATATCGCTTATTTTCATGGAAATCCCTGTTTTTAACCCTAAAATATCGCTTATTTTCATAGAAATCCTTGTTTTTAACCCTAAAATATCGCTTATTTTCATCGAAATCCATGTTTTTCCTGTTAAATATCGCTTATTTTCATCGAAATCCCTGCTTTTAACCCTAAAATATCGCTTATTTAATCGAAATCCCTGTTTTTATCCCGAAAATATCGCTTATTTTCATGGAAATCCTTGCTTTTAACCCGAAAATATCGCTTATTTTCATGGAAATTGCTTTTTTTAACCCGAAAATATCGCTTATTTTCATGGAAATTGCTTTTTTTAACCCTAAAATATCGCTTATTTTCATGGAAATCCCTGTTTATCCCCTTAAATATCGCATATTTTTATGGAAATCCCTGTTTTTAACCCTAAAATAACGCTTATTTTCATGGAAATCCCTGTATTTCCACTTAGATATCGCTTATTTTCATGGAAATCCCTGTTTTTAACCCTTAAATATCGCTTATTGTCATCGAAATCCCTGTTTTTAACCCTAAAATATCGCTTATTTTCATGGAAATCCCTATTCTTCCCCTTAAATAACGCTTATTATCATAGAAATCCTTGTTTATCCCCTTAAATATCGCATATTTTCATGGAAATCCCTGTTTTTAACCCTAAAATAACGCTTATTTTCATGGAAATCCCTGTTTTTCCACTTAGATATCGCTTTTTTTCATAGAAATCCCTGTTTTTAACCCTAAAATATCGCTTATTTTCATGGAAATCCCTGTTTTTAAGCCTAAAATATCGCTTATTTTCATAGAAATCCTTGTTTATTCCCTTAAATATCGCTTATTTTCATGGAAATCCCTGTTTTTCAGCCTAAAATATAGCTTATTTTCATAGAAATCCCTGTATTTCCACTAAAATATCGCTTATTTTCATCGAAATCCTTGTTTATCCCCTTAAATATCGCTTATTTTCATCGAAATCCCTGTTTTTAACCCTAAAATATCGCTTATTTTCATCGAAATCCCTGTTTTTAACCCTAAAATATCACTTATTTTCATGGAAATCCCTGTTTTTCCCCTTAAATATCGCTTTTTTTCATAGAAATCCCTGTTTTTAACCCTAAAATATCGCTAATTTTCATGGAAATCCCTGTTTTTAACCTTAAATATCGCTTTTTTTCATAGAAATCCCTGTATTTCCACTAAAATATCACTTATTTTCATCGAAATCCCTGTTTTTAACCCTAAAATATCGCTTATTTTCATGGAAATCCTTGTTTTTAACCCTAAAATATCGCTTATTTTCATCGAAATCCCTGTTTTTAACCCTAAAATATCGCTTATTTTCATCGAAATCCCTGTTTTTAATCTTGAATATCGCTTATTTTCATGGAAATCCCTGCTTTTAACCCTAAAATATCGCTTATTTTCATCGAAATGCCTGTTTTTAACCCTAAAATATCGCTTATTTTCATAGAAATCCCTGTATTTCCACTAAAATATCGCTTATTATCATAGAAATCCTTGTTTATCCCCTTAAATATCGCTTATTTTCATGGAAATCCCTGTTTATAACCCTAAAATATCGCTTATTTTCATCGAAATCCATGTTTTTCCCCTTAAATATCGCTTTTTTTCATAGAAATCCCTGTTTTTTACCCGAAAATATCGCTAATTTTCATGGAAATCCCTGTTTTTAACCTGAAATATCGCTTTTTTTCATCGAAATCCCTGTTTTTAACCCTAAAATATCGCTTATTTTCATAGAAATACCTGTTTTTAACCCTTAATATCGCTTATTTTCATAGAAATCCTTGTTTTTAACCCTAAAATATCGCTTATTTTCATGGAAATCCCTGTTTTTAACCCTTAAATATAGCTTATTTTCATTGAAATCCTTGTTTTTCATCTTAAATATCGCTTATTTTCATCGAAATCCCTGTTTTTAACCCGAAAATATCGCTTATTTTCATCGAAATCCCTGTTTTTAACCCTTAAATATCGCTTATTTTCATAGAAATCCTTGCTTTTCCCCTTAAATATCGCTTGTTTTCATGGAAATCTCTGTTTTTAACACTGAAAAATCGCTTATTTTCATAGAAATCCCTGTTTTTCCCCTTAAATATCGCTCATATTCATAGAAATCCCTGTTTATAACCCTTAAATATCGCTTATTTTCATAGAAATCCCTGCTTTTAACCCTAAAATATCGCTTATTTTCATGGAAATTCCTGTTTTTAACCCTAAATATCGCTTATTTTCATAGAAATCCCTGTTTTTAACCTTAAATATCGCTTATTTTCATCGAAATCCCTGTTTTTATCCCTTAAATATCGCTAATTTTCATCGAAATCCCTGTTTTCCACCCGTTAAATATCGCTTATTTTCATAGAAATCCCTGTTTTTAACCCTTAAATATCGCTTATTTTCATAGAAATCCTTGCTTTTCCCCGTAAATATCGCTTGTTTTCATGGAAATCTCTGTTTTTAACACTGAAAAATCGCTTATTTTCATAGAAATCCCTGTTTTTCCCCTTAAATATCGCTCATATTCATAGAAATCCCTGTTTTTAACCCTTAAATATCGCTTATTTTCATAGAAATCCCTGCTTTTAACCCTGAAATATCGCTTATTTTCATGGAAATCCCTGTTTTTAAGCCTAAAATATCGCTTATTTTCATCGAAATCCCTGTTTTTAACCCTAAAATATCGCTTATTTTCATAGAAATCCCTGTTTTTAACCCTAAAATATCGCTAATTTTCATCGAAATCCCTGTTTTCCACCCGTTAAATATCGCTTATTTTCATGGAAATCCCTGTTTTTAACCCTAAAATATCGCTTATTTTCATGGAAATCCCTGTTTTTAACCCTAAAATATCGCTTATTTTCATAGAAATCCCTGTATTTCCACTAAAATATCACTTATTTTCATAGAAATCCTTGTTTATCCCCTCAAATATCGCTTATTTTCATCGAAATCCCTGTTTTTAACCGTAAAATATCGCTTATTTTCATGGAAATCCTTGTTTTTCCCCTTAAATATCGCTTATTTTCATCGAAATCCCTGTTTTTAACCCTAAAATATCGCTTATTTTCATCGAAATCCCTGTTTTTAATCTTAAATATCGCTTATTTTCATGGAAATCCCTGTTTTTAACCCTTAAATATCGCTTATTTTCATGGAAATCCTTGTTTTTAACACTAAAATATCGCTTATTTTCATCGAAATCCCTGTTTTTAACCCTAAAATATCGCTTATTTTCATCGAAATCCCTGTTTTTAACCCTAAAATATCGCTTATTTTCATGGAAATCCCTGCTTTTAACCCTAAAATATCGCTTATTTTCATAGAAATCCCTGCTTTTAACCCTAAAATATCGCTTATTTTCATGGAAATCCCTGTTTTTAAGCCTAAAATATCGCTTATTTTCATCGAAATCCCTGTTTTTTTCCTAAAATATCGCTTATTTTCATAGAAATCCCTGTTTTTAACCCTAAAATATCGCTAATTTTCATCGAAATCCCTGTTTTCCACCCGTTAAATATCGCTTATTTTCATGGAAATCCCTGTTTTTAACCCTAAAATATCGCTTATTTTCATGGAAATCCCTGTTTTTAACCCTAAAATATCGCTTATTTTCATAGAAATCCCTGTATTTCCACTAAAATATCACTTATTTTCATAGAAATCCTTGTTTATCCCCTCAAATATCGCTTATTTTCATCGAAATCCCTGTTTTTAACCGTAAAATATCGCTTATTTTCATGGAAATCCTTGTTTTTCCCCTTAAATATCGCTTATTTTCATCGAAATCCCTGTTTTTAACCCTAAAATATCGCTTATTTTCATCGAAATCCCTGTTTTTAATCTTAAATATCGCTTATTTTCATGGAAATCCCTGTTTTTAACCCTTAAATATCGCTTATTTTCATGGAAATCCTTGTTTTTAACACTAAAATATCGCTTATTTTCATCGAAATCCCTGTTTTTAACCCTAAAATATCGCTTATTTTCATCGAAATCCCTGTTTTTAACCCTAAAATATCGCTTATTTTCATGGAAATCCCTGCTTTTAACCCTAAAATATCGCTTATTTTCATAGAAATCCCTGCTTTTAACCCTAAAATATCGCTTATTTTCATGGAAATCCCTGTTTTTAAGCCTAAAATATCGCTTATTTTCATCGAAATCCCTGTTTTTTTCCTAAAATATCGCTTATTTTCATAGAAATCCCTGTTTTTAACCCTAAAATATCGCTAATTTTCATCGAAATCCCTGTTTTTAACCCGAAAATATCGCTTATTTTCATGGAAATCCCTTTTTTTAACCCTAAAATATCGCTTATTTTCATAGAAATCCCTGCTTTTAACACTGAAATATCGCTTATTTTCATGGAAATCCCTGTTTTTAACCCTAAATATCGCTTATTTTCATAGAAATCCCTGTTTTTAACCCGAAAATATCGCTAATTTTCATCGAAATCCCTGTTTTCCACCCGTTAAATATCGCTTATTTTCATGGAAATCCCTGTTTTAAACCCTAAAATATCGCTTATTTTCATCGAAATCCCTGCTTTTAACCCTTAAATATCGCTTATTTTCATGGAAATCCCTGTTTTTAACCCTTAAATATCGCTTATTTTCATAGAAATCCCTGTTTTTAACCCTAAAATATCGCTTATTTTCATGGAAATCCCTGTTTTTAAGCCTAAAATATAGCTTATTTTCATAGAAATCCCTGTATTTCCACAAAAATATCGCTTATTATCATAGAAATCCTTGTTTATCCCCTTAAATATCGCTTATTTTCATCGAAATCCCTGCTTTTAACCCTAAAATATCGCTTATTTTCATGGAAATCCATGTTTTTCCCCTTAAATATCGCTTTTTTTCATAGAAATCCCTGTTTTTAACCCGAAAATATCGCTAATTTTCATGGAAATCCCTGTTTTTAACCTTAAATATCGCTTTTTTTCATCGAAATCCCTGTTTTTAACCCTAAAATATCGCTTATTTTCATCGAAATCCCTGTTTTTAACCCTTAATATCGCTTATTTTCATAGAAATCCCTGCTTTTAACCCTAAAATATCGCTTATTTTCATGGCAATCCCTGCTTTTAACCCTTAAATATCGCTTATTTTCATCGAAATCCTTGTTTTTCATCTTAAATATCGCTTATTTTCATCGAAATCCCTGTTTTTAACCCGAAAATATCGCTTATTTTCATCGAAATCCCTGTTTTTAACCCGAAAATATCGCTTATTTTCATGGAAATCCCTGTTTTTAACCCTAAATATCGCTTATTTTCATAGAAATCCTTGCTTTTCCCCTTAAATATCGCTTGTTTTCATGGAAATCTCTGTTTTTAACACTGAAAAATCGCTTATTTTCATAGAAATCCCTGTTTTTCCCCTTAAATATCGCTCATATTCATCGAAATCCCTGTTTATAACCCTTAAATATCGCTTATTTTCATAGAAATCCCTGCTTTTAACCCTGAAATATCGCTTATTTTCATGGAAATCCCTGTTTTTAACCCTAAATATCGCTTATTATCATCGAAATCCCTGTTTTTAACCCTAAAATATCGCTAATTTTCATCGAAATCCCTGTTTTTAACCCTAAAATATCGCTTATTTTCATCGAAATCCCTGTTTTTGACCCTAAAATATCGCTTATTTTCATAGAAATCCCTGCTTTTAACCCTAAAATATCGCTTATTTTCATCGAAATCCCTGTTTTTAACCCTTAAATATCGCTTATTTTCATGGAAATCCATGTTTTTCCCCTTAAATATCGCTTTTTTTCATAGAAATCCCTGTTTTTAACCCGAAAATATCGCTAATTTTCATGGAAATCCCTGTTTTTAACCTTAAATATCGCTTTTTTTCATCGAAATCCCTGTTTTTAACCCTAAAATATCGCTTATTTTCATTGAAATCCCTGTTTTTAACCCTTAATATCGCTTATTTTCATAGAAATCCCTGCTTTTAACCCTAAAATATCGCTTATTTTCATGGCAATCCCTGCTTTTAACCCTTAAATATCGCTTATTTTCATCGAAATCCTTGTTTTTCATCTTAAATATCGCTTATTTTCATGGAAATCCCTGTTTTTAACCCTAAATATCGCTTATTTTCATCGAAATCCCTGTTTTTAACCCGAAAATATCGCTTATTTTCATGGAAATCCCTGTTTTTAACCCTAAATATCGCTTATTTTCATAGAAATCCTTGCTTTTCCCCTTAAATATCGCTTGTTTTCATGGAAATCTCTGTTTTTAACACTGAAAAATCGCTTATTTTCATAGAAATCCCTGTTTTTCCCCTTAAATATCGCTCATATTCATCGAAATCCCTGTTTATAACCCTTAAATATCGCTTATTTTCATAGAAATCCCTGCTTTTAACCCTGAAATATCGCTTATTTTCATGGAAATCCCTGTTTTTAACCCTAAATATCGCATATTTTCATCGAAATCCCTGTTTTTAACCCTAAAATATCGCTAATTTTCATCGAAATCCCTGTTTTTAACCCTAAAATATCGCTTATTTTCATGGAAATCCCTGTTTTTAACCCTAAAATATCGCTTATTTTCATAGAAATCCCTGCTTTTAACCCTAAAATATCGCTTATTTTCATAGAAATCCCTGTTTTTCCCGTAAAATATCGCTTATTTTCATGGAAATCCTTGTTTTTAACACTAAAATATCGCTTATTTTCATGGAAATCCCTTTTTTTAACCCTAAAATATCGCTTATTTTCATCGAAATCCCTGCTTTTAACCCTAAAATATCGCTTATTTTCATGGAAATCCCTGCTTTTAACCCTAAAATATCGCTATTTTCATAGAAATCCCTGCTTTTAACCCTAAAATATCGCTTATTTTCATGGAAATCCCTGTTTTTAAGCCTAAAATATCGCTTATTTTCATCGAAATCCCTGTTTTTTTCCTAAAATATTGCTTATTTTCATGGAAATCCCTGTTTTTAAGCCTAAAATATCGCTTATTTTCATGGAAATCCTTGTTTATTCCCTAAAATATCGCTTATTTTCATGGAAATCCCTGTTTTTAACCCTAAATATCGCTTATTTTCATGGAAATCCTTGTTTTTAACCCTAAAATATCGCTTATTTTCATCGAAATCCATGTTTTTCCCGTTAAATATCGCTTATTTTCATCGAAATCCCTGTTTTTAACCCTAAAATATCGCTTATTTTCATCAAAATCCCTGTTTTTATCCCGAAAATATCGCTTATTTTCATGGAAATCCTTGCTTTTAACCCGAAAATATCGCTTATTTTCATGGAAATTGCTTTTTTTAACCCGAAAATATCGCTTATTTTCATGGAAATTGCTTTTTTTAACCCTAAAATATCGCTTATTTTCATGGAAATCCCTGTTTATCCCCTTAAATATCGCATATTTTTATGGAAATCCCTGTTTTTAACTCTAAAATAACGCTTATTTTCATGGAAATCCCTGTATTTCCACTTAGATATCGCTTATTTTCATGGAAATCCCAGTTTTTAACCCTTAAATATCGCTTATTGTCATCGAAATCCCTGTTTTTAACCCTAAAATATCGCTTATTTTCATGGAAATCCCTATTCTTCCCCTTAAATAACGCTTATTATCATAGAAATCCTTGTTTATCCCCTTAAATATCGCATATTTTTATGGAAATCCCTGTTTTTAACCCTAAAATAACGCTTATTTTCATGGAAATCCCTGTTTTTCCACTTAGATATCGCTTATTTTCATTTAAATCCCTGTTTTTAACCCTAAAATATCGCTTATTTTCATGGAAATCCCTGTTTTTAAGCCTAAAATATCGCTTATTTTCATAGAAATCCTTGTTTATTCCCTTAAATATCGCTTATTTTCATGGAAATCCCTGTTTTTCAGCCTAAAATATAGCTTATTTTCATAGAAATCCCTGTATTTCCACTAAAATATCGCTTATTTTCATCGAAATCCTTGTTTATCCCCTTAAATATCGCTTATTTTCATCGAAATCCCTGTTTTTAACCCTAAAATATCGCTTATTTTCATCGAAATCCCTGTTTTTAACCCTAAAATATCACTTATTTTCATGGAAATCCCTGTTTTTCCCCTTAAATATCGCTTATTTTCATAGAAATCCCTGTTTTTAACCCTAAAATATCGCTAATTTTCTTGGAAATCCCTGTTTTTAACCTTAAATATCGCTTTTTTTCATAGAAATCCCTGTATTTCCACTAAAATATCACTTATTTTCATCGAAATCCCTGTTTTTAACCCTAAAATATCGCTTATTTTCATGGAAATCCTTGTTTTTAACCCTAAAATATCGCTTATTTTCATTGAAATCCGTGTTTTTAACCCTAAAATATCGCTTATTTTCATCGAAATCCCTGTTTTTAATCTTGAATATCGCTTATTTTCATGGAAATCCCTGCTTTTAACCCTAAAATATCGCTTATTTTCATCGAAATCCCTGTTTTTAAGCCTAAAATATCGCTTATTTTCATAGAAATCCCTGTATTTCCACTAAAATATCGTTTATTATCATAGAAATCCTTGTTTATCCCCTTAAATATCGCTTATTTTCATGGAAATCCCTGCTTTTAACCCTAAAATATCGCTTATTTTCATCGAAATCCATGTTTTTCCCCTTAAATATCGCTTTTTTTCATAGAAATCCCTGTTTTTTACCCGAAAATATCGCTAATTTTCATGGAAATCCCTGTTTTTCCCCTTAAATATCGCTTTTTTTCATCGAAATCCCTGTTTTTAACCCTAAAATATCGCTTATTTTCATCGAAATCCCTGTTTTTAACCCTTAATATCGCTTATTTTCATCGAAATCCTTGTTTTTAACCCTAAAATATCGCTTATTTTCATGGAAATCCCTGTTTTTAACCCTTAAATATAGCTTATTTTCATGGAAATCCTTGTTTTTCATCTTAAATATCGCTTATTTTCATCGAAATCCCTGTTTTTAACCCGAAAATATCGCTAATTTTCTTGGAAATCCCTGTTTTTAACCCTTAAATATCGCTTATTTTCATCGAAATCCTTGCTTTTCCCCTTAAATATCGCTTGTTTTCATGGAAATCTCTGTTTTTAACACTGAAAAATCGCTTATTTTCATAGAAATCCCTGTTTTTCCCCTTAAATATCGCTCATATTCATAGAAATCCCTGTTTATAACCCTTAAATATCGCTTATTTTCATAGAAATCCCTGCTTTTAACCCTAAAATATCGCTTATTTTCATGGAAATCCCTGTTTTTAACCCTAAATATCGCTTATTTTCATAGAAATCCCTGTTTTTAACCCTAAAATATCGCTTATTTTCATGGAAATCCCTGTTTTTAACCCTTAAATATCGCTAATTTTCATCGAAATCCCTGTTTTCCACCCGTTAAATATCGCTTATTTTCATAGAAATCCCTGTTTTTAACCCTTAAATATCGCTTATTTTCATAGAAATCCTTGCTTTTCCCCGTAAATATCGCTTGTTTTCATGGAAATCTCTGTTTTTAACACTGAAAAATCGCTTATTTTCATAGAAATCCCTGTTTTTCCCCTTAAATATCGCTCATATTCATAGAAATCCCTGTTTTTAACCCTTAAATATCGCTTATTTTCATAGAAATCCCTGCTTTTAACCCTGAAATATCGCTTATTTTCATGGAAATCCCTGTTTTTAACCCTAAATATCGCTTATTTTCATGGAAATTCCTGTTTTTAACCCTAAAATATCGCTTATTTTCATAGAAATCCGTGTTTTTAACCCTAAAATATCGCTAATTTTCATCAAAATCCCTGTTTTTAACCCTAAAATATCGCTTATTTTCATGGAAATCCCTGTTTTTAACCCTAAAATATCGCTTATTTTCATGGAAATCCCTGTTTTTAACCCTGAAATATCGCTTATTTTCATGGAAATCCCTGTTTTTAACCCTAAAATATCGCTTATTTTCATAGAAATCCCTGTATTTCCACTAAAATATTACTTATTTTCATAGAAATCCTTGTTTATCCCCTCAAATATCGCTTATTTTCATCGAAATCCCTGTTTTTAACCGTAAAATATCGCTTATTTTCATGGAAATCCTTGTTTTTCCCGTAAAATATCGCTTATTTTCATCGAAATCCCTGTTTTTAACCCTAAAATATCGCTTATTTTCATCGAAATCCCTGTTTTTAATCTTAAATATCGCTTATTTTCATGGAAATCCCTGTTTTTAACCCTAAAATATCGCTTATTTTCATAGAAATCCTTGTTTTTAACACTAAAATATCGCTTATTTTCATCGAAATCCCTGTTTTTAACCCTTAAATATCGCTTATTTTCATCGAAATCCCTGTTTTTAACCCTAAAATATCGCTTATTTTCATGGAAATCCCTGCTTTTAACCCTAAAATATCGCTTATTTTCATAGAAATCCCTGCTTTTAACCCTAAAATATCGCTTATTTTCATCGAAATCCCTGTTTTTAACCCTAAAATATCGCTTATTTTCATCGAAATCCCTGTTTTTTTCCTAAAATATCGCTTATTTTCATAGAAATCCCTGTTTTTAACCCTAAAATATCGCTAATTTTCATCGAAATCCCTGTTTTTAACCCTAAAATATCGCTTATTTTCATGGAAATCCCTTTTTTTAACCCTAAAATATCGCTTATTTTCATAGAAATCCCTGCTTTTAACCCTGAAATATCGCTTATTTTCATGGAAATCCCTGTTTTTAACCCTAAATATCGCTTATTTTCATAGAAATCCCTGTTTTTAACCCGAAAATATCGCTAATTTTCATCGAAATCCCTGTTTTCCACCCGTTAAATATCGCTTATTTTCATGGAAATCCCTGTTTTAAACCCTAAAATATCGCTTATTTTCAACGAAATCCCTGTTTTTAACCCTTAAATATCGCTTATTTTCATAGAAATCCCTGTTTTTAACCCTAAAATATCGCTTATTTTCATGGAAATCCCTGTTTTGAAGCCTAAAATATAGCTTATTTTCATGGAAATCCCTGTATTTCCACAAAAATATCGCTTATTATCATAGAAATCCTTGTTTATCCCCTTAAATATCGCTTATTTTCATCGAAATCCCTGCTTTTAACCCTAAAATATCGCTTATTTTCATGGAAATCCATGTTTTTCCCCTTAGATATCGCTTTTTTTCATAGAAATCCCTGTTTTTAACCCGAAAATATCGCTAATTTTCATGGAAATCCCTGTTTTTAACCTTAAATATCGCTTTTTTTCATCGAAATCCCTGTTTTTAACCCTAAAATATCGCTTATTTTCATAGAAATACCTGTTTTTAACCCTTAATATCGCTTATTTTCATAGAAATCCCTGCTTTTAACCCTAAAATATCGCTTATTTTCATGGCAATCCCTGCTTTTAACCCTTAAATATCGCTTATTTTCATCGAAATCCTTGTTTTTCATCTTAAATATCGCTTATTTTCATCGAAATCCCTGTTTTTAACCCGAAAATATCGCTTATTTTCATCGAAATCCCTGTTTTTAACCCTGAAATATCGCTTATTTTCATGGAAATCCCTGTTTTTAACCCTAAATATCGCTTATTTTCATAGAAATCCTTGCTTTTCCCCGTAAATATCGCTTGTTTTCATGGAAATCTCTGTTTTTAACACTGAAAAATCGCTTATTTTCATAGAAATCCCTGTTTTTCCCCTTAAATATCGCTCATATTCATAGAAATCCCTGTTTATAACCCTTAAATATCGCTTATTTTCATAGAAATCCCTGCTTTTAACCCTAAAATATCGCTTATTTTCATGGAAATCCCTGTTTTTAACCCTAAATATCGCTTATTTTCATAGAAATCCCTGTTTTTAACCCTAAAATATCGCTTATTTTCATGGAAATCCCTGTTTTTAACCCTTAAATATCGCTAATTTTCATCGAAATCCCTGTTTTCCACCCGTTAAATATCGCTTATTTTCATAGAAATCCCTGTTTTTAACCCTTAAATATCGCTTATTTTCATAGAAATCCTTGCTTTTCCCCGTAAATATCGCTTGTTTTCATGGAAATCTCTGTTTTTAACACTGAAAAATCGCTTATTTTCATAGAAATCCCTGTTTTTCCCCTTAAATATCGCTCATATTCATAGAAATCCCTGTTTTTAACCCTTAAATATCGCTTATTTTCATAGAAATCCCTGCTTTTAACCCTGAAATATCGCTTATTTTCATGGAAATCCCTGTTTTTAACCCTAAATATCGCTTATTTTCATGGAAATTCCTGTTTTTAACCCTAAAATATCGCTTATTTTCATAGAAATCCGTGTTTTTAACCCTAAAATATCGCTAATTTTCATCAAAATCCCTGTTTTTAACCCTAAAATATCGCTTATTTTCATGGAAATCCCTGTTTTTAACCCTAAAATATCGCTTATTTTCATGGAAATCCCTGTTTTTAACCCTGAAATATCGCTTATTTTCATGGAAATCCCTGTTTTTAACCCTAAAATATCGCTTATTTTCATAGAAATCCCTGTATTTCCACTAAAATATTACTTATTTTCATAGAAATCCTTGTTTATCCCCTCAAATATCGCTTATTTTCATCGAAATCCCTGTTTTTAACCGTAAAATATCGCTTATTTTCATGGAAATCCTTGTTTTTCCCGTAAAATATCGCTTATTTTCATCGAAATCCCTGTTTTTAACCCTAAAATATCGCTTATTTTCATCGAAATCCCTGTTTTTAATCTTAAATATCGCTTATTTTCATGGAAATCCCTGTTTTTAACCCTAAAATATCGCTTATTTTCATAGAAATCCTTGTTTTTAACACTAAAATATCGCTTATTTTCATCGAAATCCCTGTTTTTAACCCTTAAATATCGCTTATTTTCATCGAAATCCCTGTTTTTAACCCTAAAATATCGCTTATTTTCATGGAAATCCCTGCTTTTAACCCTAAAATATCGCTTATTTTCATAGAAATCCCTGCTTTTAACCCTAAAATATCGCTTATTTTCATCGAAATCCCTGTTTTTAACCCTAAAATATCGCTTATTTTCATCGAAATCCCTGTTTTTTTCCTAAAATATCGCTTATTTTCATAGAAATCCCTGTTTTTAACCCTAAAATATCGCTAATTTTCATCGAAATCCCTGTTTTTAACCCTAAAATATCGCTTATTTTCATGGAAATCCCTTTTTTTAACCCTAAAATATCGCTTATTTTCATAGAAATCCCTGCTTTTAACCCTGAAATATCGCTTATTTTCATGGAAATCCCTGTTTTTAACCCTAAATATCGCTTATTTTCATAGAAATCCCTGTTTTTAACCCGAAAATATCGCTAATTTTCATCGAAATCCCTGTTTTCCACCCGTTAAATATCGCTTATTTTCATGGAAATCCCTGTTTTAAACCCTAAAATATCGCTTATTTTCAACGAAATCCCTGTTTTTAACCCTTAAATATCGCTTATTTTCATAGAAATCCCTGTTTTTAACCCTAAAATATCGCTTATTTTCATGGAAATCCCTGTTTTGAAGCCTAAAATATAGCTTATTTTCATGGAAATCCCTGTATTTCCACAAAAATATCGCTTATTATCATAGAAATCCTTGTTTATCCCCTTAAATATCGCTTATTTTCATCGAAATCCCTGCTTTTAACCCTAAAATATCGCTTATTTTCATGGAAATCCATGTTTTTCCCCTTAGATATCGCTTTTTTTCATAGAAATCCCTGTTTTTAACCCGAAAATATCGCTAATTTTCATGGAAATCCCTGTTTTTAACCTTAAATATCGCTTTTTTTCATCGAAATCCCTGTTTTTAACCCTAAAATATCGCTTATTTTCATAGAAATACCTGTTTTTAACCCTTAATATCGCTTATTTTCATAGAAATCCCTGCTTTTAACCCTAAAATATCGCTTATTTTCATGGCAATCCCTGCTTTTAACCCTTAAATATCGCTTATTTTCATCGAAATCCTTGTTTTTCATCTTAAATATCGCTTATTTTCATCGAAATCCCTGTTTTTAACCCGAAAATATCGCTTATTTTCATCGAAATCCCTGTTTTTAACCCTGAAATATCGCTTATTTTCATGGAAATCCCTGTTTTTAACCCTAAATATCGCTTATTTTCATAGAAATCCTTGCTTTTCCCCGTAAATATCGCTTGTTTTCATGGAAATCTCTGTTTTTAACACTGAAAAATCGCTTATTTTCATAGAAATCCCTGTTTTTCCCCTTAAATATCGCTCATATTCATAGAAATCCCTGTTTATAACCCTTAAATATCGCTTATTTTCATAGAAATCCCTGCTTTTAACCCTAAAATATCGCTTATTTTCATGGAAATCCCTGTTTTTAACCCTAAATATCGCTTATTTTCATAGAAATCCCTGTTTTTAACCCTAAAATATCGCTTATTTTCATGGAAATCCCTGTTTTTAACCCTTAAATATCGCTAATTTTCATCGAAATCCCTGTTTTCCACCCGTTAAATATCGCTTATTTTCATAGAAATCCCTGTTTTTAACCCTTAAATATCGCTTATTTTCATAGAAATCCTTGCTTTTCCCCGTAAATATCGCTTGTTTTCATGGAAATCTCTGTTTTTAACACTGAAAAATCGCTTATTTTCATAGAAATCCCTGTTTTTCCCCTTAAATATCGCTCATATTCATAGAAATCCCTGTTTTTAACCCTTAAATATCGCTTATTTTCATAGAAATCCCTGCTTTTAACCCTGAAATATCGCTTATTTTCATGGAAATCCCTGTTTTTAACCCTAAATATCGCTTATTTTCATGGAAATTCCTGTTTTTAACCCTAAAATATCGCTTATTTTCATAGAAATCCGTGTTTTTAACCCTAAAATATCGCTAATTTTCATCAAAATCCCTGTTTTTAACCCTTAAATATCGCTCATATTCATGGAAATCCCTGTTTTTAACCCTAAAATATCGCTTATTTTCATGGAAATCCCTGTTTTTAACCCTGAAATATCGCTTATTTTCATGGAAATCCCTGTTTTTAACCCTAAAATATCGCTTATTTTCATAGAAATCCCTGTATTTCCACTAAAATATTACTTATTTTCATAGAAATCCTTGTTTATCCCCTCAAATATCGCTTATTTTCATCGAAATCCCTGTTTTTAACCGTAAAATATCGCTTATTTTCATGGAAATCCTTGTTTTTCCCGTAAAATATCGCTTATTTTCATGGAAATCCCTGTTTTTAACCCTTAAATATCGCTTATTTTCATCGAAATCCCTGTTTTTAATCTTAAATATCGCTTATTTTCATGGAAATCCCTGTTTTTAACCCTAAAATATCGCTTATTTTCATAGAAATCCTTGTTTTTAACACTAAAATATCGCTTATTTTCATCGAAATCCCTGTTTTTAACCCTTAAATATCGCTTATTTTCATCGAAATCCCTGTTTTTAACCCTAAAATATCGCTTATTTTCATGGAAATCCCTGCTTTTAACCCTAAAATATCGCTTATTTTCATAGAAATCCCTGCTTTTAACCCTAAAATATCGCTTATTTTCATCGAAATCCCTGTTTTTAACCCTAAAATATCGCTTATTTTCATCGAAATCCCTGTTTTTAACCCTAAAATATCGCTTATTTTCATAGAAATCCCTGTTTTTAACCCTAAAATATCGCTAATTTTCATCGAAATCCCTGTTTTTAACCCTAAAATATCGCTTATTTTCATGGAAATCCCTTTTTTTAACCCTAAAATATCGCTTATTTTCATAGAAATCCCTGCTTTTAACCCTGAAATATCGCTTATTTTCATGGAAATCCCTGTTTTTAACCCTAAATATCGCTTATTTTCATAGAAATCCCTGTTTTTAACCCGAAAATATCGCTAATTTTCATCGAAATCCCTGTTTTCCACCCGTTAAATATCGCTTATTTTCATGGAAATCCCTGTTTTAAACCCTAAAATATCGCTTATTTTCAACGAAATCCCTGTTTTTAACCCTTAAATATCGCTTATTTTCATAGAAATCCCTGTTTTTAACCCTAAAATATCGCTTATTTTCATGGAAATCCCTGTTTTGAAGCCTAAAATATAGCTTATTTTCATGGAAATCCCTGTATTTCCACAAAAATATCGCTTATTATCATAGAAATCCTTGTTTATCCCCTTAAATATCGCTTATTTTCATCGAAATCCCTGCTTTTAACCCTAAAATATCGCTTATTTTCATGGAAATCCATGTTTTTCCCCTTAGATATCGCTTTTTTTCATAGAAATCCCTGTTTTTAACCCGAAAATATCGCTAATTTTCATGGAAATCCCTGTTTTTAACCTTAAATATCGCTTTTTTTCATCGAAATCCCTGTTTTTAACCCTAAAATATCGCTTATTTTCATAGAAATACCTGTTTTTAACCCTTAATATCGCTTATTTTCATAGAAATCCCTGCTTTTAACCCTAAAATATCGCTTATTTTCATGGCAATCCCTGCTTTTAACCCTTAAATATCGCTTATTTTCATCGAAATCCTTGTTTTTCATCTTAAATATCGCTTATTTTCATCGAAATCCCTGTTTTTAACCCGAAAATATCGCTTATTTTCATCGAAATCCCTGTTTTTAACCCTGAAATATCGCTTATTTTCATGGAAATCCCTGTTTTTAACCCTAAATATCGCTTATTTTCATAGAAATCCTTGCTTTTCCCCGTAAATATCGCTTGTTTTCATGGAAATCTCTGTTTTTAACACTGAAAAATCGCTTATTTTCATAGAAATCCCTGTTTTTCCCCTTAAATATCGCTCATATTCATCGAAATCCCTGTTTATAACCCTTAAATATCGCTTATTTTCATAGAAATCCCTGCTTTTAACCCTAAAATATCGCTTATTTTCATGGAAATCCCTGTTTTTAACCCTAAAATATCGCTTATTTTCATAGAAATCCCTGTTTTTAACCCTAAAATATCGCTTATTTTCATGGAAATCCCTGTTTTTAACCCTAAAATATCGCTTATTTTCATCGAAATCCCTGTTTTTGACCCTTAAATATCGCTTATTTTCATCGAAATCCCTGTTTTTAACCCTAAAATATCGCTTATTTTCATCGAAATCCCTGTTTTTCCCGTAAAATATCGCTTATTTTCATGGAAATCCTTGTTTTTAACACTAAAATATCGCTTATTTTCATGGAAATCCCTGTTTTTCCCGTAAAATATCGCTTATTTTCATGGAAATCCCTGCTTTTAACCCTAAAATATCGCTTATTTTCATGGAAATCCCTGCTTTTAACCCTAAAATATCGCTATTTTCATAGAAATCCCTGCTTTTAACCCTAAAATATCGCTTATTTTCATGGAAATCCCTGTTTTTAAGCCTAAAATATCGCTTATTTTCATCGGAATCCCTGTTTTTTTCCTAAAATATTGCTTATTTTCATGGAAATCCCTGTTTTTAAGCCTAAAATATCGCTTATTTTCATCGAAATCCCTGTTTTTAACCCGAAAATATCGCTTATTTTCATGGAAATCCATGTTTTTTAACCCTAAAATATCGCTTATTTTCATGGAAATCCCTGTTTTTAACCTTAAATATCGCTTATTTTCATCGAAATCCCTGTTTTTAACCCTAAAATATCGCTTATTTTCATAGAAATCCCTGTTTTTAACCCTAAAATATCGCTTATTTTCATAGAAATCCTTGTTTTTAACCCTAAAATATCGCTTATTTTCATCGAAATCCCTGTTTTTAACCCTAAAATATCGCTTATTTTCATCGAAATCCTTGTTTTTAATCTTAAATATCGCTTATTTTCATCGAAATCCCTGTTTTCCACCCGTTAAATATCGCTAATTTTCTTGGAAATCCCTGTTTTTAACCCTAAATATCGCTTATTTTCATAGAAATCCCTGTATTTCCACTAAAATATCGCTTATTTTCATCGAAATCCCTGTTTTTAACCCTAAAATATCGCTTATTTTCATAGAAATCCCTGTTTTTAACCCTAAAATATCGCTAATTTTCATTGAAATCCCTGTTTTTAACCCGAAAATATCGCTTATTTTCATGGAAATCCCTTTTTTTAACCCTAAAATATCGCTTATTTTCATAGAAATCCCTGCTTTTAACCCTGAAATATCGCTTATTTTCATGGAAATCCCTGTTTTTAACCCTAAATATCGCTTATTTTCATAGAAATCCCTGTTTTTAACCCGAAAATATCGCTAATTTTCATCGAAATCCCTGTTTTCCACCCGTTAAATATCGCTTATTTTCATGGAAATCCCTGTTTTAAACCCTAAAATATCGCTTATTTTCAACGAAATCCCTGTTTTTAACCCTTAAATATCGCTTATTTTCATAGAAATCCCTGTTTTTAACCCTAAAATATCGCTAATTTTCATGGAAATCCCTGTTTTTAAGCCTAAAATATAGCTTATTTTCATGGAAATCCCTGTATTTCCACAAAAATATCGCTTATTATCGTAGAAATCCTTGTTTATCCCCTTAAATATCGCTTATTTTCATCGAAATCCCTGCTTTTAACCCTAAAATATCGCTTATTTTCATGGAAATCCATGTTTTTCCCCTTAAATATCGCTTTTTTTCATAGAAATCCCTGTTTTTAACCCGAAAATATCGCTAATTTTCATGGAAATCCCTGTTTTTAACCTTAAATATCGCTTTTTTTCATCGAAATCCCTGTTTTTAACCCTAAAATATCGCTTATTTTCATAGAAATACCTGTTTTTAACCCTTAATATCGCTTATTTTCATAGAAATCCCTGCTTTTAACCCTAAAATATCGCTTATTTTCATGGCAATCCCTGCTTTTAACCCTTAAATATCGCTTATTTTCATCGAAATCCTTGTTTTTCATCTTAAATATCGCTTATTTTCATCGAAATCCCTGTTTTTAACCCGAAAATATCGCTTATTTTCATCGAAATCCCTGTTTTTAACCCTGAAATATCGCTTATTTTCATGGAAATCCCTGTTTTTAACCCTAAATATCGCTTATTTTCATAGAAATCCTTGCTTTTCCCCGTAAATATCGCTTGTTTTCATGGAAATCTCTGTTTTTAACACTGAAAAATCGCTTATTTTCATAGAAATCCCTGTTTTTCCCCTTAAATATCGCTCATATTCATCGAAATCCCTGTTTATAACCCTTAAATATCGCTTATTTTCATAGAAATCCCTGCTTTTAACCCTGAAATATCGCTTATTTTCATGGAAATCCCTGTTTTTAACCCTAAAATATCGCTTATTTTCATAGAAATCCCTGTTTTTAACCCTAAAATATCGCTTATTTTCATGGAAATCCCTGTTTTTAACCCTAAAATATCGCTTATTTTCATCGAAATCCCTGTTTTTGACCCTATAATTTCGCTTATTTTCATCGAAATCCCTGTTTTTAACCCTAAAATATCGCTTATTTTCATCGAAATCCCTGTTTTTCCCGTAAAATATCGCTTATTTTCATGGAAATCCTTGTTTTTAACACTAAAATATCGCTTATTTTCATGGAAATCCCTGTTTTTAACCCTAAAATATCGCTTATTTTCATGGAAATCCCTGCTTTTAACCCTAAAATATCGCTTATTTTCATGGAAATCCCTGCTTTTAACCCTAAAATATCGCTATTTTCATAGAAATCCCTGCTTTTAACCCTAAAATATCGCTTATTTTCATGGAAATCCCTGTTTTTAAGCCTAAAATATCGCTTATTTTCATCGGAATCCCTGTTTTTTTCCTAAAATATTGCTTATTTTCATGGAAATCCCTGTTTTTAAGCCTAAAATATCGCTTATTTTCATCGAAATCCCTGTTTTTAACCCGAAAATATCGCTTATTTTCATGGAAATCCATGTTTTTTAACCCTAAAATATCGCTTATTTTCATGGAAATCCCTGTTTTTAACCTTAAATATCGCTTATTTTCATAGAAATACCTGTTTTTAACCCTAAAATATCGCTTATTTTCATAGAAATCCTTGTTTTTAACCCTAAAATATCGCTTATTTTCATCGAAATCCCTGTTTTTAACCCTAAAATATCGCTTATTTTCATCGAAATCCTTGTTTTTAATCTTAAATATCGCGTATTTTCATCGAAATCCCTGTTTTCCACCCGTTAAATATCGCTAATTTTCTTGGAAATCCCTGTTTTTAACCCTAAATATCGCTTATTTTCATAGAAATCCCTGTATTTCCACTAAAATATCGCTTATTTTCATCGAAATCCTTGTTTATCCCCTTAAATATCGCTTATTTTCATCGAAATCCCTGTTTTTAACCCTAAAATATCGCTTATTTTCATCGAAATCCCTGTTTTTACCCTTAAATAACGCTTATTATCATCGAAATCCTTGTTTTTCCCTTTAAATATCGCTTATTTTCATGGAGATACCTGTTTTTCCCGTAAAATATCGCTTATTTTCATGGAAATCCCTGTTTTTAACCCTGAAATATCGCTTATTTTCATGGAAATCCCTGTTTTTAAGCCTAAAATATCGCTTATTTTCATAGAAATCACTGTATTTCCACTAAAATATCGCTTATTATCATAGAAATCCTTGTTTATCCCCTTAAATATCGCTTATTTTCATGGAAATCCCTGTTTTTAACCCTAAAATATCGCTTGTTTTCATGGAAATCTCTGTTTTTAACCCGAAAATATCGCTTATTTTCATGGAAATCCCTGCTTTTAACCTGAAAATATCGCTAATTTTCATCGAAATCCCTGTTTTCCACCCGTTAAATATCGCTTATTTTCATGGAAATCCCTGTTTTTAACCCTAAAATATCGCTTATTTTCATGGAAATCCCTGTTTTTAACCCGAAAATATCGCTAATTTTCATCGAAATCCCTGTTTTTAACCCTATAATATCGCTTATTTTCATCGAAATCCCTGTATTTCCACTAAAATATCACTTACTTTCATAGAAATCCTTGTTTATCCCCTCAAATATCGCTTATTTTCATCGAAATCCCTGTTTTCAACCCTAAAATATCGCTTATTTTCATCGAAATCCCTGTTTTTAATCTTAAATATCGCTTATTTTCATGGAAATCCCTGTTTTTAACCCTTAAATATCGCTTATTTTCATGGAAATCCTTGTTTTTAACACTAAAATATCGCTTATTTTCATCGAAATCCCTGTTTTTAACCCTAAAATATCGCTTATTTTCATCGAAATCCCTGTTTTTAACCCTAAAATATCGCTTATTTTCATGGAAATCCCTGTTTTTAACCCTAAAGTATCGCTTATTTTCATAGAAATCCCTGCTTTTAACCCTAAAATATCGCTTATTTTCATGGAAATCCCTGTTTTTAAGCCTAAAATATTGCTTATTTTCATCGAAATCCCTGTTTTTTTCCTAAAATATCGCTTATTTTCATAGAAATCCCTGTTTTTAACCCTAAAATATCGCTAATTTTCATCGAAATCCCTGTTTTTAACCCGAAAATATCGCTTATTTTCATGGAAATCCCTTTTTTTAACCCTAAAATATCGCTTATTTTCATAGAAATCCCTGCTTTTAACCCTAAAATATCGCTTATTTTCATGGAAATCCCTGTTTTTAACCCTAAATATCGCTTATTTTCATAGAAATCCCTGTTTTTAACCCGAAAATATCGCTAATTTTCATCGAAATCCCTGTTTTCCACCCGTTAAATATCGCTTATTTTCATGGAAATCCCTGTTTTAAACCCTGAAATATCGCTTATTTTCATCGAAATCCCTGTTTTTAACCCTAAAATATCGCTTATTTTCATGGAAATCCCTGTTTTTAACCCTTAAATATCGCTTATTTTCATAGAAATCCCTGTTTTTAACCCTAAAATATCGCTTATTTTCATGGAAATCCCTGTTTTTAAGCCTAAAATATTGCTAATTTTCTTGGAAATCCCTGTATTTCCACTAAAATATCGCTTATTATCATAGAAATCCTTGTTTATCCCCTTAAATATCGCTTATTTTCATGGAAATCCCTGTTTTTAACCCTAAAATATCGCTTATTTTCATGGAAATCCATGTTTTTCCCCTTAAATATCGCTTTTTTTCATAGAAATCCCTGTTTTTAACCCTAAAATATCGCTAATTTTCTTGGAAATCCCTGTTTTTAACCGTAAATATCGCTTTTTTTCATCGAAATCCCTGTTTTTAACCCTAAAATATCGCTTATTTTCATAGAAATACCTGTTTTTAACCCTTAATATCGCTTATTTTCATAGAAATCCCTGCTTTTAACCCTAAAATATCGCTTATTTTCGTGGCAATCCCTGCTTTTAACCCTTAAATATCGCTTATTTTCTTCGAAATCCCTGTTTTTCATCTTAAATATCGCTTATTTTCATCGAAATCCCTGTTTTTAACCCGAAAATATCGCTTATTTTCATCGAAATCCCTGTTTTTAACCCTTAAATATCGCTTATTTTCATAGAAATCCTTGCTTTTCCCCGTAAATATCGCTTGTTTTCATGGAAATCTCTGTTTTTAACACTGAAAAATCGCTTATTTTCATAGAAATCCCTGTTTTTCCCCTTAAATATCGCTCATATTCATCGAAATCCCTGTTTATAACCCTAAAATATCGCTTATTTTCATAGAAATCCCTGCTTTTAACCCTGAAATATCGCTTATTTTCATGGAAATCCCTGTTTTTAACCCTAAATATCGCATATTTTCATAGAAATCCCTGTTTTTAACCCTAAAATATCGCTTATTTTCATAGAAATCCCTGTTTTTAACCCGAAAATATCGCTAATTTTCATCGAAATCCCTGTTTTCCACCCGTTAAATATCGCTTATTTTCATAGAAATCCCTGTTTTTAACCCGAAAATATCGCTTATTTTCATGGAAATCCCTGTTTTTAACCCTAAAATATCGCTTATTTTCATCGAAATCCCTGTTTTTGACCCTTAAATATCGCTTATTTTCATCGAAATCCCTGTTTTTAACCCTAAAATATCGCTTATTTTCATCGAAATCCCTGTTTTTCACCCGTTAAATATCGCTTATTTTCATGGAAATCCTTGTTTTTAACACTAAAATATCGCTTATTTTCATGGAAATCCCTGTTTTTAACCCTAAAATATCGCTTATTTTCATCGAAATCCCTGTTTTTAACCCTAAAATATCGCTTATTTTCATGGAAATCCCTGCTTTTAACCCTAAAATATCGCTATTTTCATAGAAATCCCTGCTTTTAACCCTAAAATATCGCTTATTTTCATCGAAAACCCTGTTTTTTTCCTAAAATATCGCTTATTTTCATGGAAATCCCTGTTTTTAACCCTAAAATATCGCTAATTTTCATCGAAATCCCTGTTTTTAACCCGAAAATATCGCTTATTTTCATGGAAATCCGTGTTTTTAATCCTTAAATATCGCTTATTTTCATGGAAATCCCTATTTTTCCCCTTAAATAACGCTTATTATCATAGAAATCCCTGTTTTTAACCCTAAAATATCGCTTATTTTCATAGAAATACCTGTTTTTAACCCTTAAATATCGCTTATTTTCATAGAAATCCTTGTTTTTAACCCTAAAATATCGCTTATTTTCATCGAAATCCCTGCTTTTAACCCTAAAATATCGCTTATTTTCATCGAAATCCTTGTTTTTCATCTTAAATATCGCTTATTTTCATCGAAATCCCTGTTTTTAACCCGAAAATATCGCTAATTTTCTTGGAAATCCCTGTTTTTAACCCTTATATATCGCTTATTTTCATAGAAATCCCTGTTTTTCCCCTTAAATATCGCTCATATTCATAGAAATCCCTGTTTTTAACCCTTAAATATCGCTTATTTTCATAGAAATTCCGTGTTTTTAACCCTAAAATATCGATTATTTTCATCGAAATCCCTGTTTTTCATCTTAAATATCGCTTATTTTTATGGAAATCCATGTTTTTCCCCTTAAATATCGCTTATTTTCATGGAAATCCATGTTTTTCCCGTTAAATATCGCTTATTTTCATGGAAATCCCTGCTTTTAACCCTAAAATATCGCTTATTTTCATAGAAATCCCTGTATTTCCACTAAAATATCACTTATTTTCATAGAAATCCTTGTTTATCCCCTTAAATATCGCTTATTTTCATCGAAATCCCTGTTTTTAACCCTAAAATATCGCTTATTTTCATGGAAATCCCTGTTTTTAACCCTAAAATATCGCTTATTATCATCGAAATCCTTCTTTATCCCCTTAAATATTGCTTATTTTCATGGAAATCCCTGTTTTTAACCCTAAAATATCGCTTATTTTGATGGAAATCCTTGATTTTCCCCTTAAATATCGCTTATTTTCATCGAAATCCCTGTTTTTGACCCTAAAATATCGCTTATTTTCATAGAAATCCCTGTTTTTAATCTTAAATATCGCTTATTTTCATGGAAATCCCTGTTTTTCCCGTAAAATATTGCTTATTTTCATGGAAATCCTTGTTTTTAACACTAAAATATCGCTTATTTTCATAGAAATACCTGCTTTTAACCCTAAAATATCGCTTATTTTCATAGAAATCCCTGCTTTTAACCCTGAAATATCGCTTATTTTCATAGAAATCCCTGTTTTTAACCCTTAAATATCGCTTATTTTCATGGAAATCCCTGCTTTTAACCCTAAAATATCGCTTATTTTCATGGAAATCCCTGTTTTTAACGCTAAAATATCGCTTACTTTCATCGGAATCCCTGTTTTTTTCCTAAAATATCGCTTATTTTCATGGAAATCCCTGTTTTTAACCCGAAAATATCGCTTATTTTCATGGAAATCCCTGCTTTTAAGCCTAAAATATCGCTTATTTTCATGGAAATCCCTTTTTTTAACCCTAAAATATCGCTTATTTTCATGGAAATCCCTGTTTTTAACCCTAAAATATCGCTTATTTTCATGGAAATCCCTGTTTTTAACCCTAAAATATCGCTTATTTTCTTGGAAATCCCTGTTTTTAACCTTAAATATCGCTTATTATCATCGAAATCCCTTTTTTTAACCCTTAAATATCGCTTATTTTCATCGAAATCCTTGTTTTTCCCTTTAAATATCGCTTATTTTCATGGAGATCCCTGTTTTTCCCGTAAAATATCGCTTATTTTCATGGAAATCCCTGTTTTTAACCCTAAAATATCGCTTATTTTCATGGAAATCCCTGTTTTTAACCCTTTAATATCGCTTATTTTCATAGAAATCCCTGCTTTTAACCCTAAAATATCGCTTATTTTCATAGAAATACCTCCTTTTAACCCTAAAATATCGCTTATTTTCATAGAAATCCCTGCTTTTAACCCTAAAATATCGCTTATTTTCATAGAAATCCGTGTTTTTAACCCGAAAATATCGCTTATTTTCATCGAAATCTCTGTTTTCCTCTTAAATATCGCTTATTTTCATAGAAATCCCTGTTTTTAAGCCTAAAATATAGCTTATTTTCATGGAAATCCCTGTTTTTACCCTTAAATATCGCTTATTTTCATGGAAATCCATGTTTTTCCTCTTAAATATCGCTTATTTTCATCGAAATCCCGGTTTTTAACCCTAAAATATCGCTAATTTTCTTGGAAATCCCTATTTTTAACCCTTAAATATCGCTTTTTTTCATCGAAATCCCTGTTTTTCAGCCTAAAATATAGCTTATTTTCATAGAAATCCCCGTTTTTAACCCTAAAACATCGCTAATTTTCATCGAAATCCCTGTTTTTATCCCTAAAATGTCAATTATTTTCATAGAAATACCTGTTTTTAACCCTTAAATATCGCTTACTTTCATAGAAATCCTTGTTTTTAACCCTTAAATATCGCTTATTTTCATAGAAATTCCGTGTTTTTAACCCTAAAATATCGCTTATTTTCATCGAAATCCTTGTTTTTCATCTTAAATATCGCTTATTTTCATCGAAATCCTTGTTTTTCCCCTTAAATATCGCTTATTGTCATCGAAATCCTTTTTTTTCATCTTAAATATCGCTTATTTTCATCGAAATCCTTGTTTTTAACCCTTAAATATCGCTTATTTTCATGGAAATCCCTGTTTTTCCCGTAAAATATCGCTTATTTTCATCGAAATCCCTGTTTTTAACCCTAAAATATCGCTTATTTTCATGGAAATCCCTGTTTTTAACCCTAAAATATCGCTTATTTTCATAGAAATACCTGCTTTTAACCTTAAAATATCGCTTATTTTCATAGAAATACCTGCTTTTAACCCTAAAATATCGCTTATTTTCATAGAAATCCCTGCTTTTAACCCTAAAATATCGCTTATTTTCATCGAAATCCCTGTTTTTAACCCTAAAATATCGCTTATTTTCATCGAAATCCCTGTTTTTCTCCTAAAATATCGCTTATTTTCATAGAAATCCGTGTTTTTAACCCTAAAATATCGCTTATTTTCATGGAAATCCCTGTTTTTAAGCCTAAAATATCGCTTATTTTAATCGAAATCCCTGTTTTTCCCGTAAAATATCGCTTATTTTCATGGAAATCCTTGTTTTTAACACTAAAATATCGCTTATTTTCATGGAAATCCCTGTTTTTCCCCTTAAATATCGCTTATTTTCATCGAAATCCCTGTTTTTAACCCTAAAATATCGCTTATTTTCATGGAAATCCCTGCTTTTAACCCTAAAATATCGCTATTTTCATAGAAATCCCTGCTTTTAACCCTAAAATATCGCTTATTTTCATGGAAATCTCTGTTTTTATGCCTAAAATATCGCTTATTTTCATCGAAATCCCTGTTTTTTTCCTAAAATATTGCTTATTTTCATGGAAATCCCTGTTTTTAACCCTAAAATATCGCAAATTTTCATCGAAATCCCTGTTTTTAACCCGAAAATATCGCTTATTTTCATGGAAATCCATGTTTTTAACCCTAAAATATCGCTTATTTTCATGGAAATCCCTGTTTTTAACCTTAAATATCGCTTATTTTCATCGAAATCCGTGTTTTTAACTCTAAAATATCGCTTATTTTCATCGAAATCCGTGTTTTTAACCCTAAAATATCGCTTATTTTCATCGAAATCTCTGTTTTTCTCCTAAAATATCGCTTATTTTCATAGAAATCCGTGTTTTTAACCCTAAAATATCGCTTATTTTCATGGAAATCCCTGTTTTTACCCTAAAATATCGCTTATTTTCATGGAAATCCATGTTTTTCCTCTTAAATATCGCTTATTTTCATCGAAATCCCGGTTTTTAACCCTAAAATATCGCTAATTTTCTTGGAAATCCCTGTTTTTAACCCTTAAATATCGCTTTTTTTCATCGAAATCCCTGTTTTTCAGCCTAAAATATAGCTTATTTTCATAGAAATCCCCGTTTTTAACCCTAAAATATCGCTAATTTTCTTGGAAATGCCTGTTTTTAACCGTAAATATCGCTTTTTTTCATCGAAATCCCTGTTTTTATCCCTAAAATGTCAATTATTTTCATAGAAATACCTGTTTTTAACCCTTAAATATCGCTTATTTTCATAGAAATCCTTGTTTTTAACCCTGAAATATCGCTTATTTTCATAGAAATTCCGTGTTTTTAACCCTAAAATATCGCTTATTTTCATCGAAATCCTTGTTTTTCATCTTAAATATCGCTTATTTTCATGGAAATCCTTGTTTTTCCCCTTAAATATCGCTTATTGTCATCGAAATCCTTTTTTTTCATCTTAAATATCGCTTATTTTCATCGAAATCCCTGTTTTTAACCCTAAAATATTGCTTATTTTCATGGAAATCCTTGTTTTTCCCCTTAAATATCGCTTATTTTCATGGAGATCCCTGTTTTTCCCGTAAAATATCGCTTATTTTCATGGAAATCCCTGTTTTTAACCCTAAAATATCGCTTATTTTCATGGAAATCCCTGTTTTTAAGCCTAAAATATAGCTTATTTTCATAGAAATCACTGTATTTGCACTAAAATATCGCTTATTATCATAGAAATCCTTGTTTATCCCCTTAAATATCGCTTATTTTCATGGAAATTCCTGTTTTTAACCCTTAAATATCGCTTATTTTCATGGAAATCCTTGTTTTTAAGCCTAAAATATCACTTATTTTCATGGAAATCCCTGTTTTTAACCCTAAAATATCGCTTATTTTCATGGAAATCCCTGCTTTTAACCCTAAAATATCGCTATTTTCATAGAAATCCCTGCTTTTAACCCTAAAATATCGCTTATTTTCATGGAAATCCCTGTTTTTAAGCCTAAAATATCGCTTATTTTCATCGAAATCCCTGTTTTTTTCCTAAAATATCGCTTATTTTCATGGAAATCCCTGTTTTTAACCCTAAAATATCGCTTATTTTCATCGAAATCCCTGTTTTTAACCCGAAAATATCGCTTATTTTCATGGAAATCCCTTTTTTTAACCCTAAAATATCGCTTATTTTCATGGAAATCCCTGTTTTTAACCTTAAATATTGCTTATTTTCATCGAAATCCCTGTTTTTAACCCTAAAATATCGCTTATTTTCATAGAAATACCTGTTTTTAACCCTTAAATATCGCTTATTTTCATAGAAGTCCTTGTTTTTAACCCTAAAATATCGCTTATTTTCATCGAAATCCCTGTTTTTAACCCTGAAATATCGCTTATTTTCATCGAAATCCTTGTTTTTCATCTTAAATATCGCTTATTTTCATGGAAATCCCTGTTTTTAACCCGAAAATATCGCTAATTTTCTTGGAAATCCCTGTTTTTAACCCTTAAATATCGCTTATTTTCATAGAAATCCCTGTTTTTCCCCTTAAATATCGCTCATATTCATCGAAATCCCTGTTTATAACCCTAAAATATCGCTTATTTTCATAGAAATCCCTGCTTTTAACCCTGAAATATCGCTTATTTTCATGGAAATCCCTGTTTTTAACCCTAAATATCGCTTATTTTTATGGAAATCCATGTTTTTCCCCTTAAATATCGCTTATTTTCATGGAAATCCATGTTTTTCCCCTTAAATATCGCTTATTTTCATGGAAATCCCTGCTTTTAACCCTAAAATATCGCTTATTTTCATAGAAATCCCTGTATTTCCACTAAAATATCACTTATTTTCATAGAAATCCTTGTTTATCCCCTTAAATATCGCTTATTTTCATCGAAATCCCTGTTTTTAACCCTAAAATATCGCTTATTTTCATGGAAATCCCTGTTTTTACCCTTAAATAACGCTTATTTTCATCGAAATCCTTCTTCATCCCCTTAAATATTGCTTATTTTCATGGAAATCCCTGTTTTTAACCCTAAAATATCGCTTATTTTGATGGAAATCCTTGTTTTTCCCCTTAAATATCGCTTATTTTCATCGAAATCCCTGTTTTTAACCCTAAAATATCGCTTATTTTCATCGAAATCCCTGTTTTTAATCTTAAATATCGCTTATTTTCATGGAAATCCCTATTTTTCCCGTAAAATATTGCTTATTTTCATGGAAATCCTTGTTTTTAACACTAAAATATCGCTTATTTTCATAGAAATACCTGCTTTTAACCCTAAAATATCGCTTATTTTCATAGAAATCCCTGTTTTTAACCCTAAAATATCGCTTATTTTCATGGCAATCCCTGCTTTTAACCCTTAAATATCGCTTATTTTCATGGAAATCCCTGCTTTTAACCCTAAAATATCGCTTATTTTCATGGAAATCCCTGTTTTTAACGCTAAAATATCGCTTATTTTCATCGGAATCCCTGTTTTTTTCCTAAAATATCGCTTATTTTCATGGAAATCCCTGCTTTTAACCCTAAAATATCGCTAATTTTCATGGAAATCCCTTTTTTTAACCCTAAAATATCACTTATTTTCATGGAAATCCCTGTTTTTAACCCTAAAATATCGCTTATTTTCTTGGAAATCCCTGTTTTTAACCTTAAATATCGCTTATTTTCATCGAAATCCCTTTTTTTAACCCTTAAATATCGCTTATTTTCATAGAAATCCTTGTTTTTCCCTTTAAATATCGCTTATTTTCATGGAGATCCCTGTTTTTCCCGTAAAATATCGCTTATTTTCATGGAAATCCCTGTTTTTAACCCTAAAATATCGCTTATTTTCATGGAAATCCCTGTTTTTAAGCCTAAAATATCGCTTATTTTCATAGAAATCACTGTATTTCCACTAAAATATCGCTTATTATCATAGAAATCCTTGTTTATCCCCTTAAATATCGCTTATTTTCATGGAAATCCCTGTTTTTAACCCTTAAATATCGCTTATTTTCATAGAAATCCCTTCTTTTAACCCTAAAATATCGCTTATTTTCTTGGAAATCCCTGTTTTTTACCGTAAATATCGCTTTTTTTCATCGAAATCCCTGTTTTTAACCCTAAAATGTCAATTATTTTCATAGAAATACCTGTTTTTAACCCTTAAATATCGCTTATTTTCATAGAAATCCTTGTTTTTAACCCTTAAATATCGCTTATTTTCATAGAAATCCCTGTTTTTAACCCTAAAATATGGCTTATTTTCATGGAAATCCTTGTTTTTCATCTTAAATATCGCTTATTGTCATCGAAATCCTTGTTTTTAACCCTAAAATATCGCTTATTTTCATCGAAATCCCTGTTTTTAACCCTAAAATATCGCTTATTTTCATCGAAATCCTTGTTTTTCCCTTTAAATATCGCTTATTTTCATGGAGATCCCTGTTTTTCCCGTAAAATATCGCTTATTTTCATGGAAATCCCTGTTTTTAACCCTTAAATATCGCTTATTTTCATAGAAATCCCTGTTTTTAACCCGAAAATATCGCTTATTCTCACAGAAATCACTGTATTTGCACTAAAATATCGCTTATTATCATAGAAATCCTTGTTTATCCCCTTAAATATCGCTTATTTTCATGGAAATCCCTGTTTTTAACCCTAAAATATCGCTTATTTTCTTGGAAATCCCTGTTTTTAACCTTAAATATCGCTTATTATCATCGAAATCCCTTTTTTTAACCCTTAAATATCGCTTATTTTCATCGAAATCCTTGTTTTTCCCTTTAAATATCGCTTATTTTCATGGAGATCCCTGTTTTTCCCGTAAAATATCGCTTATTTTCATGGAAATCCCTGTTTTTAACCCTAAAATATCGCTTATTTTCATGGAAATCCCTGTTTTTAACCCTTTAATATCGCTTATTTTCATAGAAATCCCTGCTTTTAACCCTAAAATATCGCTTATTTTCATAGAAATACCTCCTTTTAACCCTAAAATATCGCTTATTTTCATAGAAATCCCTGCTTTTAACCCTAAAATATCGCTTATTTTCATAGAAATCCGTGTTTTTAACCCGAAAATATCGCTTATTTTCATCGAAATCTCTGTTTTTCTCCTAAAATATCGCTTATTTTCATAGAAATCCCTGTTTTTAAGCCTAAAATATAGCTTATTTTCATGGAAATCCCTGTTTTTACCCTTAAATATCGCTTATTTTCATGGAAATCCATGTTTTTCCTCTTAAATATCGCTTATTTTCATCGAAATCCCGGTTTTTAACCCTAAAATATCGCTAATTTTCTTGGAAATCCCTATTTTTAACCCTTAAATATCGCTTTTTTTTCATCGAAATCCCTGTTTTTCAGCCTAAAATATAGCTTATTTTCATAGAAATCCCCGTTTTTAACCCTAAAACATCGCTAATTTTCATCGAAATCCCTGTTTTTATCCCTAAAATGTCAATTATTTTCATAGAAATACCTGTTTTTAACCCTTAAATATCGCTTACTTTCATAGAAATCCTTGTTTTTAACCCTTAAATATCGCTTATTTTCATAGAAATTCCGTGTTTTTAACCCTAAAATATCGCTTATTTTCATCGAAATCCTTGTTTTTCATCTTAAATATCGCTTATTTTCATCGAAATCCTTGTTTTTCCCCTTAAATATCGCTTATTGTCATCGAAATCCTTTTTTTTCATCTTAAATATCGCTTATTTTCATCGAAATCCTTGTTTTTAACCCTTAAATATCGCTTATTTTCATGGAAATCCCTGTTTTTCCCGTAAAATATCGCTTATTTTCATCGAAATCCCTGTTTTTAACCCTAAAATATCGCTTATTTTCATGGAAATCCCTGTTTTTAACCCTAAAATATCGCTTATTTTCATAGAAATACCTGCTTTTAACCTTAAAATATCGCTTATTTTCATAGAAATACCTGCTTTTAACCCTAAAATATCGCTTATTTTCATAGAAATCCCTGCTTTTAACCCTAAAATATCGCTTATTTTCATCGAAATCCCTGTTTTTAACCCTAAAATATCGCTTATTTTCATCGAAATCCCTGTTTTTCTCCTAAAATATCGCTTATTTTCATAGAAATCCGTGTTTTTAACCCTAAAATATCGCTTATTTTCATGGAAATCCCTGTTTTTAAGCCTAAAATATCGCTTATTTTAATCGAAATCCCTGTTTTTCCCGTAAAATATCGCTTATTTTCATGGAAATCCTTGTTTTTAACACTAAAATATCGCTTATTTTCATGGAAATCCCTGTTTTTCCCCTTAAATATCGCTTATTTTCATCGAAATCCCTGTTTTTAACCCTAAAATATCGCTTATTTTCATGGAAATCCCTGCTTTTAACCCTAAAATATCGCTATTTTCATAGAAATCCCTGCTTTTAACCCTAAAATATCGCTTATTTTCATGGAAATCTCTGTTTTTATGCCTAAAATATCGCTTATTTTCATCGAAATCCCTGTTTTTTTCCTAAAATATTGCTTATTTTCATGGAAATCCCTGTTTTTAACCCTAAAATATCGCAAATTTTCATCGAAATCCCTGTTTTTAACCCGAAAATATCGCTTATTTTCATGGAAATCCATGTTTTTAACCCTAAAATATCGCTTATTTTCATGGAAATCCCTGTTTTTAACCTTAAATATCGCTTATTTTCATCGAAATCCGTGTTTTTAACTCTAAAATATCGCTTATTTTCATCGAAATCCGTGTTTTTAACCCTAAAATATCGCTTATTTTCATCGAAATCTCTGTTTTTCTCCTAAAATATCGCTTATTTTCATAGAAATCCGTGTTTTTAACCCTAAAATATCGCTTATTTTCATGGAAATCCCTGTTTTTACCCTAAAATATCGCTTATTTTCATGGAAATCCATGTTTTTCCTCTTAAATATCGCTTATTTTCATCGAAATCCCGGTTTTTAACCCTAAAATATCGCTAATTTTCTTGGAAATCCCTGTTTTTAACCCTTAAATATCGCTTTTTTTCATCGAAATCCCTGTTTTTCAGCCTAAAATATAGCTTATTTTCATAGAAATCCCCGTTTTTAACCCTAAAATATCGCTAATTTTCTTGGAAATGCCTGTTTTTAACCGTAAATATCGCTTTTTTTCATCGAAATCCCTGTTTTTATCCCTAAAATGTCAATTATTTTCATAGAAATACCTGTTTTTAACCCTTAAATATCGCTTATTTTCATAGAAATCCTTGTTTTTAACCCTGAAATATCGCTTATTTTCATAGAAATTCCGTGTTTTTAACCCTAAAATATCGCTTATTTTCATCGAAATCCTTGTTTTTCATCTTAAATATCGCTTATTTTCATGGAAATCCTTGTTTTTCCCCTTAAATATCGCTTATTGTCATCGAAATCCTTTTTTTTCATCTTAAATATCGCTTATTTTCATCGAAATCCCTGTTTTTAACCCTAAAATATTGCTTATTTTCATGGAAATCCTTGTTTTTCCCCTTAAATATCGCTTATTTTCATGGAGATCCCTGTTTTTCCCGTAAAATATCGCTTATTTTCATGGAAATCCCTGTTTTTAACCCTAAAATATCGCTTATTTTCATGGAAATCCCTGTTTTTAAGCCTAAAATATAGCTTATTTTCATAGAAATCACTGTATTTGCACTAAAATATCGCTTATTATCATAGAAATCCTTGTTTATCCCCTTAAATATCGCTTATTTTCATGGAAATTCCTGTTTTTAACCCTTAAATATCGCTTATTTTCATGGAAATCCTTGTTTTTAAGCCTAAAATATCACTTATTTTCATGGAAATCCCTGTTTTTAACCCTAAAATATCGCTTATTTTCATGGAAATCCCTGCTTTTAACCCTAAAATATCGCTATTTTCATAGAAATCCCTGCTTTTAACCCTAAAATATCGCTTATTTTCATGGAAATCCCTGTTTTTAAGCCTAAAATATCGCTTATTTTCATCGAAATCCCTGTTTTTTTCCTAAAATATCGCTTATTTTCATGGAAATCCCTGTTTTTAACCCTAAAATATCGCTTATTTTCATCGAAATCCCTGTTTTTAACCCGAAAATATCGCTTATTTTCATGGAAATCCCTTTTTTTAACCCTAAAATATCGCTTATTTTCATGGAAATCCCTGTTTTTAACCTTAAATATTGCTTATTTTCATCGAAATCCCTGTTTTTAACCCTAAAATATCGCTTTTTTTCATCGAAATACCTGTTTTTAACCCTTAAATATCGCTTATTTTCATAGAAGTCCTTGTTTTTAACCCTAAAATATCGCTTATTTTCATCGAAATCCCTGTTTTTAACCCTGAAATATCGCTTATTTTCATCGAAATCCTTGTTTTTCATCTTAAATATCGCTTATTTTCATGGAAATCCCTGTTTTTAACCCGAAAATATCGCTAATTTTCTTGGAAATCCCTGTTTTTAACCCTTAAATATCGCTTATTTTCATAGAAATCCCTGTTTTTCCCCTTAAATATCGCTCATATTCATCGAAATCCCTGTTTATAACCCTAAAATATCGCTTATTTTCATAGAAATCCCTGCTTTTAACCCTGAAATATCGCTTATTTTCATGGAAATCCCTGTTTTTAACCCTAAATATCGCTTATTTTTATGGAAATCCATGTTTTTCCCCTTAAATATCGCTTATTTTCATGGAAATCCATGTTTTTCCCCTTAAATATCGCTTATTTTCATGGAAATCCCTGCTTTTAACCCTAAAATATCGCTTATTTTCATAGAAATCCCTGTATTTCCACTAAAATATCACTTATTTTCATAGAAATCCTTGTTTATCCCCTTAAATATCGCTTATTTTCATCGAAATCCCTGTTTTTAACCCTAAAATATCGCTTATTTTCATGGAAATCCCTGTTTTTACCCTTAAATAACGCTTATTTTCATCGAAATCCTTCTTCATCCCCTTAAATATTGCTTATTTTCATGGAAATCCCTGTTTTTAACCCTAAAATATCGCTTATTTTGATGGAAATCCTTGTTTTTCCCCTTAAATATCGCTTATTTTCATCGAAATCCCTGTTTTTAACCCTAAAATATCGCTTATTTTCATCGAAATCCCTGTTTTTAATCTTAAATATCGCTTATTTTCATGGAAATCCCTATTTTTCCCGTAAAATATTGCTTATTTTCATGGAAATCCTTGTTTTTAACACTAAAATATCGCTTATTTTCATAGAAATACCTGCTTTTAACCCTAAAATATCGCTTATTTTCATAGAAATCCCTGTTTTTAACCCTAAAATATCGCTTATTTTCATAGAAATCCCTGCTTTTAACCCTTAAATATCGCTTATTTTCATGGAAATCCCTGCTTTTAACCCTAAAATATCGCTTATTTTCATGGAAATCCCTGTTTTTAACGCTAAAATATCGCTTATTTTCATCGGAATCCCTGTTTTTTTCCTAAAATATCGCTTATTTTCATGGAAATCCCTGCTTTTAACCCTAAAATATCGCTAATTTTCATCGAAATCCCTGTTTTTAACCCTAAAATATCACTTATTTTCATGGAAATCCCTTTTTTTAACCCTAAAATATCACTTATTTTCATGGAAATCCCTGTTTTTAACCCTAAAATATCGCTTATTTTCTTGGAAATCCCTGTTTTTAACCTTAAATATCGCTTATTTTCATCGAAATCCCTTTTTTTAACCCTTAAATATCGCTTATTTTCATAGAAATCCTTGTTTTTCCCTTTAAATATCGCTTATTTTCATGGAGATCCCTGTTTTTCCCGTAAAATATCGCTTGTTTTCATGGAAATCCCTGTTTTTAACCCTAAAATATCGCTTATTTTCATGGAAATCCCTGTTTTTAAGCCTAAAATATCGCTTATTTTCATAGAAATCCCTTCTTTTAACCCTAAAATATCGCTTATTTTCATCGAAATCCCTGTTTTTTACCGTAAATATCGCTTTTTTTCATCGAAATCCCTGTTTTTAACCCTAAAATGTCAATTATTTTCATAGAAATACCTGTTTTTAACCCTTAAATATCGCTTATTTTCATAGAAATCCTTGTTTTTAACCCTTAAATATCGCTTATTTTCATAGAAATCCCTGTTTTTAACCCTAAAATATGGCTTATTTTCATGGAAATCCTTGTTTTTCATCTTAAATATCGCTTATTGTCATCGAAATCCTTGTTTTTAACCCTAAAATATCGCTTATTTTCATCGAAATCCCTGTTTTTAACCCTAAAATATCGCTTATTTTCATCGAAATCCTTGTTTTTCCCTTTAAATATCGCTTATTTTCATGGAGATCCCTGTTTTTCCCGTAAAATATCGCTTATTTTCATGGAAATCCCTGTTTTTAACCCTTAAATATCGCTTATTTTCATAGAAATCCCTGTTTTTAACCCGAAAATATCGCTTATTCTCACAGAAATCACTGTATTTGCACTAAAATATCGCTTATTATCATAGAAATCCTTGTTTATCCCCTAAAATATCGCTTATTTTCATGGAAATCCCTGTTTTTAACCTTAAATATTGCTTATTTTCATCGAAATCCCTGTTTTTAACCCTAAAATATCGCTTATTTTCATAGAAATACCTGTTTTTAACCCTTAAATATCGCTTATTTTCATAGAAGTCCTTGTTTTTAACCCTAAAATATCGCTTATTTTCATCGAAATCCCTGTTTTTAACCCTGAAATATCGCTTATTTTCATCGAAATCCTTGTTTTTCATCTTAAATATCGCTTATTTTCATGGAAATCCCTGTTTTTAACCCGAAAATATCGCTAATTTTCTTGGAAATCCCTGTTTTTAACCCTTAAATATCGCTTATTTTCATAGAAATCCCTGTTTTTCCCCTTAAATATCGCTCATATTCATCGAAATCCCTGTTTATAACCCTAAAATATCGCTTATTTTCATAGAAATCCCTGCTTTTAACCCTGAAATATCGCTTATTTTCATGGAAATCCCTGTTTTTAACCCTAAATATCGCTTATTTTTATGGAAATCCATGTTTTTCCCCTTAAATATCGCTTATTTTCATGGAAATCCATGTTTTTCCCCTTAAATATCGCTTATTTTCATGGAAATCCCTGCTTTTAACCCTAAAATATCGCTTATTTTCATAGAAATCCCTGTATTTCCACTAAAATATCACTTATTTTCATAGAAATCCTTGTTTATCCCCTTAAATATCGCTTATTTTCATCGAAATCCCTGTTTTTAACCCTAAAATATCGCTTATTTTCATGGAAATCCCTGTTTTTACCCTTAAATAACGCTTATTTTCATCGAAATCCTTCTTCATCCCCTTAAATATTGCTTATTTTCATGGAAATCCCTGTTTTTAACCCTAAAATATCGCTTATTTTGATGGAAATCCTTGTTTTTCCCCTTAAATATCGCTTATTTTCATCGAAATCCCTGTTTTTAACCCTAAAATATCGCTTATTTTCATCGAAATCCCTGTTTTTAATCTTAAATATCGCTTATTTTCATGGAAATCCCTATTTTTCCCGTAAAATATTGCTTATTTTCATGGAAATCCTTGTTTTTAACACTAAAATATCGCTTATTTTCATAGAAATACCTGCTTTTAACCCTAAAATATCGCTTATTTTCATAGAAATCCCTGTTTTTAACCCTAAAATATCGCTTATTTTCATGGCAATCCCTGCTTTTAACCCTTAAATATCGCTTATTTTCATGGAAATCCCTGCTTTTAACCCTAAAATATCGCTTATTTTCATGGAAATCCCTGTTTTTAACGCTAAAATATCGCTTATTTTCATCGGAATCCCTGTTTTTTTCCTAAAATATCGCTTATTTTCATGGAAATCCCTGCTTTTAACCCTAAAATATCGCTAATTTTCATCGAAATCCCTGTTTTTAACCCTAAAATATCACTTATTTTCATGGAAATCCCTTTTTTTAACCCTAAAATATCACTTATTTTCATGGAAATCCCTGTTTTTAACCCTAAAATATCGCTTATTTTCTTGGAAATCCCTGTTTTTAACCTTAAATATCGCTTATTTTCATCGAAATCCCTTTTTTTAACCCTTAAATATCGCTTATTTTCATAGAAATCCTTGTTTTTCCCTTTAAATATCGCTTATTTTCATGGAGATCCCTGTTTTTCCCGTAAAATATCGCTTATTTTCATGGAAATCCCTGTTTTTAACCCTAAAATATCGCTTATTTTCATGGAAATCCCTGTTTTTAAGCCTAAAATATCGCTTATTTTCATAGAAATCACTGTATTTCCACTAAAATATCGCTTATTATCATAGAAATCCTTGTTTATCCCCTTAAATATCGCTTATTTTCATGGAAATCCCTGTTTTTAACCCTTAAATATCGCTTATTTTCATAGAAATCCCTTCTTTTAACCCTAAAATATCGCTTATTTTCTTGGAAATCCCTGTTTTTTACCGTAAATATCGCTTTTTTTCATCGAAATCCCTGTTTTTAACCCTAAAATGTCAATTATTTTCATAGAAATACCTGTTTTTAACCCTTAAATATCGCTTATTTTCATAGAAATCCTTGTTTTTAACCCTTAAATATCGCTTATTTTCATAGAAATCCCTGTTTTTAACCCTAAAATATGGCTTATTTTCATGGAAATCCTTGTTTTTCATCTTAAATATCGCTTATTGTCATCGAAATCCTTGTTTTTAACCCTAAAATATCGCTTATTTTCATCGAAATCCCTGTTTTTAACCCTAAAATATCGCTTATTTTCATCGAAATCCTTGTTTTTCCCTTTAAATATCGCTTATTTTCATGGAGATCCCTGTTTTTCCCGTAAAATATCGCTTATTTTCATGGAAATCCCTGTTTTTAACCCTTAAATATCGCTTATTTTCATAGAAATCCCTGTTTTTAACCCGAAAATATCGCTTATTCTCACAGAAATCACTGTATTTGCACTAAAATATCGCTTATTATCATAGAAATCCTTGTTTATCCCCTAAAATATCGCTTATTTTCATGGAAATCCCTGTTTTTAACCTTAAATATTGCTTATTTTCATCGAAATCCCTGTTTTTAACCCTAAAATATCGCTTATTTTCATAGAAATACCTGTTTTTAACCCTTAAATATCGCTTATTTTCATAGAAGTCCTTGTTTTTAACCCTAAAATATCGCTTATTTTCATCGAAATCCCTGTTTTTAACCCTGAAATATCGCTTATTTTCATCGAAATCCTTGTTTTTCATCTTAAATATCGCTTATTTTCATGGAAATCCCTGTTTTTAACCCGAAAATATCGCTAATTTTCTTGGAAATCCCTGTTTTTAACCCTTAAATATCGCTTATTTTCATAGAAATCCCTGTTTTTCCCCTTAAATATCGCTCATATTCATCGAAATCCCTGTTTATAACCCTAAAATATCGCTTATTTTCATAGAAATCCCTGCTTTTAACCCTGAAATATCGCTTATTTTCATGGAAATCCCTGTTTTTAACCCTAAATATCGCTTATTTTTATGGAAATCCATGTTTTTCCCCTTAAATATCGCTTATTTTCATGGAAATCCATGTTTTTCCCCTTAAATATCGCTTATTTTCATGGAAATCCCTGCTTTTAACCCTAAAATATCGCTTATTTTCATAGAAATCCCTGTATTTCCACTAAAATATCACTTATTTTCATAGAAATCCTTGTTTATCCCCTTAAATATCGCTTATTTTCATCGAAATCCCTGTTTTTAACCCTAAAATATCGCTTATTTTCATGGAAATCCCTGTTTTTACCCTTAAATAACGCTTATTTTCATCGAAATCCTTCTTCATCCCCTTAAATATTGCTTATTTTCATGGAAATCCCTGTTTTTAACCCTAAAATATCGCTTATTTTGATGGAAATCCTTGTTTTTCCCCTTAAATATCGCTTATTTTCATCGAAATCCCTGTTTTTAACCCTAAAATATCGCTTATTTTCATCGAAATCCCTGTTTTTAATCTTAAATATCGCTTATTTTCATGGAAATCCCTATTTTTCCCGTAAAATATTGCTTATTTTCATGGAAATCCTTGTTTTTAACACTAAAATATCGCTTATTTTCATAGAAATACCTGCTTTTAACCCTAAAATATCGCTTATTTTCATAGAAATCCCTGTTTTTAACCCTAAAATATCGCTTATTTTCATGGCAATCCCTGCTTTTAACCCTTAAATATCGCTTATTTTCATGGAAATCCCTGCTTTTAACCCTAAAATATCGCTTATTTTCATGGAAATCCCTGTTTTTAACGCTAAAATATCGCTTATTTTCATCGGAATCCCTGTTTTTTTCCTAAAATATCGCTTATTTTCATGGAAATCCCTGCTTTTAACCCTAAAATATCGCTAATTTTCATCGAAATCCCTGTTTTTAACCCTAAAATATCACTTATTTTCATGGAAATCCCTTTTTTTAACCCTAAAATATCACTTATTTTCATGGAAATCCCTGTTTTTAACCCTAAAATATCGCTTATTTTCTTGGAAATCCCTGTTTTTAACCTTAAATATCGCTTATTTTCATCGAAATCCCTTTTTTTAACCCTTAAATATCGCTTATTTTCATAGAAATCCTTGTTTTTCCCTTTAAATATCGCTTATTTTCATGGAGATCCCTGTTTTTCCCGTAAAATATCGCTTATTTTCATGGAAATCCCTGTTTTTAACCCTAAAATATCGCTTATTTTCATGGAAATCCCTGTTTTTAAGCCTAAAATATCGCTTATTTTCATAGAAATCACTGTATTTCCACTAAAATATCGCTTATTATCATAGAAATCCTTGTTTATCCCCTTAAATATCGCTTATTTTCATGGAAATCCCTGTTTTTAACCCTTAAATATCGCTTATTTTCATAGAAATCCCTTCTTTTAACCCTAAAATATCGCTTATTTTCTTGGAAATCCCTGTTTTTTACCGTAAATATCGCTTTTTTTCATCGAAATCCCTGTTTTTAACCCTAAAATGTCAATTATTTTCATAGAAATACCTGTTTTTAACCCTTAAATATCGCTTATTTTCATAGAAATCCTTGTTTTTAACCCTTAAATATCGCTTATTTTCATAGAAATCCCTGTTTTTAACCCTAAAATATGGCTTATTTTCATGGAAATCCTTGTTTTTCATCTTAAATATCGCTTATTGTCATCGAAATCCTTGTTTTTAACCCTAAAATATCGCTTATTTTCATCGAAATCCCTGTTTTTAACCCTAAAATATCGCTTATTTTCATCGAAATCCTTGTTTTTCCCTTTAAATATCGCTTATTTTCATGGAGATCCCTGTTTTCCACCCGTAAAATATCGCTTATTTTCATGGAAATCCCTGTTTTTAACCCTTAAATATCGCTTATTTTCATAGAAATCCCTGTTTTTACCCCGAAAATATCGCTTATTCTCACAGAAATCACTGTATTTGCACTAAAATATCGCTTATTATCATAGAAATCCTTGTTTATCCCCTTAAATATCGCTTATTTTCATGGAAATCCCTGTTTTTAACCCTTAAATATTGCTTATTTTCATGGAAATCCCTGTTTTTAACCCTAAAATATCGCTTGTTTTCATGGAAATCCCTGTTTTTAACCTTAAAATATCGCTTATTTTCATGGAAATCCCTGTTTTTAACCCTAAAATATCGCTTATTCTCATAGAAATACCTGCTTTTAACCCTAAAATATCGCTTATTTTCATAGAAATCCCTGCTTTTAACCCTAAAATATCTCTTATTTTCATAGAAATCCCTGTTTTTAACCCGAAAATATCGCTTATTTTCATCGAAATCTCTGTTTTTCTCCTAAAATATCGCTTATTTTCATAGAAATCCCTGTTTTTAACCCTAAAATATCGCTAATTTTCTTGGAAATGCCTGTTTTTAACCGTAAATATCGCTTTTTTTCATCGAAATCCCTGTTTTTAACCCTAAAATGTCAATTATTTTCATAGAAATACCTGTTTTTAACCCTTAAATATCGCTTATTTTCATAGAAATCCTTGTTTTTAACCCTGAAATATCGCTTGTTTTCATAGAAATTCCGTGTTTTTAACCCTAAAATATCGCTTATTTTCATCGAAATTCCTGTTTTTCATCTTAAATATCGCTTATTTTCATGGAAATCCTTGTTTTTCCCCTTAAATATCGCTTATTGTCATCGAAATCCTTGTTTTTCATCTTAAATATCGCTTATTTTCATCGAAATCCCTGTTTTTAACCCTAAAATATCGCTTATTTTCATGGAAATCCTTGTTTTTCCCCTTAAATATCGCTTATTTTCATGGAGATCCCTGTTTTTCCCGTAAAATATCGCTTATTTTCATGGAAATCCCTGTTTTTAACCCTAAAATATCGCTTATTTTCATGGAAATCCCTGTTTTTAACCGTAAATATCGCTTATTTTCATAGAAATCACTGTATTTGCACTAAAATATCGCTTATTATCATAGAAATCCTTGTTTATCCCCTTAAATATCGCTTTTTTTCATGGAAATTCCTGTTTTTAACCCTTAAATATCGCTTATTTTCATGGAAATCCTTGTTTTTAACCCTAAAATATCACTTATTTTCATGGAAATCCCTGTTTTTAACCCTAAAATATCGCTTATTTTCATGGAAATCCCTGTTTTTAACCCTAAAATATCGCTTATTTTCATGGAAATCCCTGCTTTTAACCTTAAAATATCGCTTATTTTCATAGAAATACCTGCTTTTAACCCTAAAATATCGCTTATTTTCATAGAAATCCCTGCTTTTAACCCTAAAATATCGCTTATTTTCATAGAAATCCCTGTTTTTAACCCTTAAATATCGCTTATTTTCATCGAAATCTCTGTTTTTCTCCTAAAATATCGCTTATTTTCATGGAAATCCGTGTTTTTAACCCTTAAATATCGCTTATTTTCATAGAAATCCCTGCTTTTAACCCTAAAATATCGCTTATTTTCATGGAAATCCATGTTTTTCCACTAAAATATCGCTTTTTTTCATAGAAATCCCTGTTTTTAATCTTAAATATCGCTAATTTTCATAGAAATCCCTGTTTTTAACCTTAAATTTCGCTTTTTTTCATCGAAATCCCTGTTTTTAACCCTATAATATCGCTTATTTTCATCGAAGTCCCTGTTTTTAACCCTTAAATATCGCTTATTTTCATAGAAATCCCTGTTTTTAACCCTAAAATATCGCTAATTTTCTTGGAAATCCCTGTTTTTAACCCTAAAATGTCAATTATTTTCATAGAAATACCTGTTTTTAACCCTTAAATATCGCTTATTTTCATCGAAATCCTTGTTTTTAACCCTGAAATATCGCTTATTTTCATAGAAATCCCTGTTTTTAACCCTAAAATATGGCTTATTTTCATGGAAATCCCTGTTTTTCATCTTAAATATCGCTTATTGTCATCGAAATCCTTGTTTTTAACCCTAAAATATCGCTTATTTTCATCGAAATCCCTGTTTTTAACCCTTAAATATCGCTTATTTTCATCGAAATCCTTGTTTTTCCCTTTAAATATCGCTTATTTTCATGGAGATCCCTGTTTTTCCCGTAAAATATCGCTTATTTTCATGGAAATCCCTGTTTTTAACCCTTAAATATCGCTTATTTTCATCGAAATCCCTGTTTTTAACCCGAAAATATCGCTTATTCTCATAGAAATCACTGTATTTGCACTAAAATATCGCTTATTATCATAGAAATCCTTGTTTATCCCCTTAAATATCGCTTATTTTCATGGAAATCCCTGTTTTTAACCCTAAAATATCGCTTATTTTCATGGAAATCCCTGTTTTTAACCCTGAAATATCGCTTATTTTCATGGAAATCCCTGTTTTTAACCCTAAAATATCGCTTATTCTCATAGAAATACCTGCTTTTAACCCTAAAATATCGCTTATTTTCATAGAAATCCCTGCTTTTAACCCTAAAATATCGCTTATTTTCATAGAAATCCCTGTTTTTAACCCTAAAATATCGCTTATTTTCATCGAAATCTCTGTTTTTCTCCTAAAATATCGCTTATTTTCATAGAAATCCCTGTTTTTAACCCTAAAATATCGCTAATTTTCTTGGAAATGCCTGTTTTTAACCGTAAATATCGCTTTTTTTCATCGAAATCCCTGTTTTTAACCCTAAAATGTCAATTATTTTCATAGAAATACCTGTTTTTAACCCTTAAATATCGCTTATTTTCATAGAAATCCTTGTTTTTAACCCTAAAATATCGCTTATTTTCATAGAAATTCCGTGTTTTTAACCCTAAAATATCGCTTATTTTCATCGAAATCCCTGTTTTTCATCTTAAATATCGCTTATTTTCATGGAAATCCTTGTTTTTCCCCTTAAATATCGCTTATTGTCATCGAAATCCTTGTTTTTCATCTTAAATATCGGTTATTTTCATCGAAATCCCTGTTTTTAACCCTAAAATATCGCTTATTTTCATGGAAATCCTTGTTTTTCCCCTTAAATATCGCTTATTTTCATGGAGATCCCTGTTTTTCCCGTAAAATATCGCTTATTTTCATGGAAATCCCTGTTTTTAACCCTAAAATATCGCTTATTTTCATGGAAATCCCTGTTTTTAAGCCTAAAATATAGCTTATTTTCATAGAAATCACTGTATTTGCTCTAAAATATCGCTTATTGTCATAGAAATCCTTGTTTATCCCCTTAAATATCGCTTATTTTCATGGAAATTCCTGTTTTTAACCCTTAAATATCGCTTATTTTCATGGAAATCCCTGTTTTTAACCGTAAATATCGCTTATTTTCATAGAAATCACTGTATTTGCACTAAAATATCGCTTATTATCATAGAAATCCTTGTTTATCCCCTTAAATATCGCTTATTTTCATGGAAATTCCTGTTTTTAACCCTTAAATATCGCTTATTTTCATGGAAATCCTTGTTTTTAACCCTAAAATATCACTTATTTTCATGGAAATCCCTGTTTTTAACCCTAAAATATCGCTTATTTTCATGGAAATCCCTGTTTTTAACCCTAAAATATCGCTTATTTTCATGGAAATCCCTGCTTTTAACCTTAAAATATCGCTTATTTTCATAGAAATACCTGCTTTTAACCCTAAAATATCGCTTATTTTCATAGAAATCCCTGCTTTTAACCCTAAAATATCGCTTATTCTCATAGAAATCACTGTTTTTAACCCTAAAATATCGCTTATTTTCATCGAAATCTCTGTTTTTCTCCTAAAATATCGCTTATTTTCATGGAAATCCGTGTTTTTAACCCTAAAATATCGCTTATTTTCATAGAAATCCCTGCTTTTAACCCTAAAATATCGCTTATTTTCATGGAAATCCATGTTTTTCCCCTTAAATATCGCTTTTTTTCATAGAAATTCCTGTTTTTAATCTTAAATATCGCTAATTTTCATAGAAATCCCTGTTTTTAACCTTAAATTTCGCTTTTTTTCATCGAAATCCCTGTTTTTAACCCTATAATATCGCTTATTTTCATCGAAGTCCCTGTTTTTAACCCTTAAATATCGCTTATTTTCATAGAAATCCCTGTTTTTAACCCTAAAATATCGCTAATTTTCTTGGAAATCCCTGTTTTTAACCCTAAAATGTCAATTATTTTCATAGAAATACCTGTTTTTAACCCTTAAATATCGCTTATTTTCATAGAAATCCTTGTTTTTAACCCTGAAATATCGCTTATTTTCATAGAAATCCCTGTTTTTAACCCTAAAATATGGCTTATTTTCATGGAAATCCCTGTTTTTCATCTTAAATATCGCTTATTGTCATCGAAATCCTTGTTTTTAACCCTAAAATATCGCTTATTTTCATCGAAATCCCTGTTTTTAACCCTTAAATATCGCTTATTTTCATCGAAATCCTTGTTTTTCCCTTTAAATATCGCTTATTTTCATGGAGATCCCTGTTTTTCCCGTAAAATATCGCTTATTTTCATGGAAATCCCTGTTTTTAACCCTTAAATATCGCTTATTTTCATCGAAATCCCTGTTTTTAACCCGAAAATATCGCTTATTCTCATAGAAATCACTGTATTTGCACTAAAATATCGCTTATTATCATAGAAATCCTTGTTTATCCCCTTAAATATCGCTTATTTTCATGGAAATCCCTGTTTTTAACCCTAAAATATCGCTTATTTTCATGGAAATCCCTGTTTTTAACCCTAAAATATCGCTTATTTTCATGGAAATCCCTGTTTTTAACCCTGAAATATCGCTTATTTTCATGGAAATCCCTGTTTTTAACCCTAAAATATCGCTTATTCTCATAGAAATACCTGCTTTTAACCCTAAAATATCGCTTATTTTCATAGAAATCCCTGCTTTTAACCCTAAAATATCGCTTATTTTCATAGAAATCCCTGTTTTTAACCCTAAAATATCGCTTATTTTCATCGAAATCTCTGTTTTTCTCCTAAAATATCGCTTATTTTCATAGAAATCCCTGTTTTTAACCCTAAAATATCGCTAATTTTCTTGGAAATGCCTGTTTTTAACCGTAAATATCGCTTTTTTTCATCGAAATCCCTGTTTTTAACCCTAAAATGTCAATTATTTTCATAGAAATACCTGTTTTTAACCCTTAAATATCGCTTATTTTCATAGAAATCCTTGTTTTTAACCCTAAAATATCGCTTATTTTCATAGAAATTCCGTGTTTTTAACCCTAAAATATCGCTTATTTTCATCGAAATCCCTGTTTTTAACCCTAAAATATGGCTTATTTTCATAGAAATCACTGTATTTGCACTAAAATATCGCTTATTGTCATAGAAATCCTTGTTTATCCCCTTAAATATCGCTTATTTTCATGGAAATTCCTGTTTTTAACCCTTAAATATCGCTTATTTTCATGGAAATCCTTGTTTTTAACCCTAAAATATCACTTATTTTCATGGAAATCCCTGTTTTTAACCCTAAAATATCGCTTATTTTCATGGAAATCCCTGTTTTTAACCCTAAAATATCGCTTATTTTCATGGAAATCCCTGCTTTTAACCTTAAAATATCGCTTATTTTCATAGAAATCCCTGTTTTTAACCCTAAAATATCGCTTATTTTCATAGAAATCCCTGCTTTTAACCCTAAAATATCGCTTATTTTCATAGAAATCCCTGTTTTTAACCCTTAAATATCGCTTATTTTCATCGAAATCTCTGTTTTTCTCCTAAAATATCGCTTATTTTCATGGAAATCCGTGTTTTTAACCCTTAAATATCGCTTATTTTCATGGAAATCCCTGTTTTTAACCCTAAAATATCGCTTATTTTCATGGAAATCCATGTTTTTCCCCTTAAATATCGCTTTTTTTCATAGAAATCCCTGTTTTTAATCTTAAATATCGCTAATTTTCTTGGAAATCCCTGTTTTTAACCTTAAATTTCGCTTTTTTTCATCGAAATCCCTGTTTTTAACCCTATAATATCGCTTATTTTCATCGAAGTCCCTGTTTTTAACCCTTAAATATCGCTTATTTTCATAGAAATCCCTGTTTTTAACCCTAAAATATCGCTAATTTTCTTGGAAATCCCTGTTTTTAACCCTAAAATGTCAATTATTTTCATAGAAATACCTGTTTTTAACCCTTAAATATCGCTTATTTTCATAGAAATCCTTGTTTTTAACCCTGAAATATCGCTTATTTTCATAGAAATCCCTGTTTTTAACCCTAAAATATGGCTTATTTTCATGGAAATCCTTGTTTTTCATCTTAAATATCGCTTATTGTCATCGAAATCCTTGTTTTTCCCCTTAAATATCGCTTATTTTCATGGAGATCCCTGTTTTTCCCGTAAAATATCGCTTATTTTCATGGAAATCCCTGTTTTTAACCCTAAAATATCGCTTATTTTCATAGAAATCCCTGTTTTTAAGCCTAAAATATAGCTTATTTTCATAGAAATCACTGTATTTGCACTAAAATATCGTTTATTATCATAGAAATCCTTGTTTATCCCCTTAAATATCGCTTATTTTCATGGAAATTCCTGTTTTTAACCCTTAAATATCGCTTATTTTCATGGCAATCCCTGCTTTTAACCCTAAAATATCACTTATTTTCATGGAAATCCCTGTTTTTAACCCTAAAATATCGCTTATTTTCATGGAAATCCCTGTTTTTAACCCTAAAATATCGCTTATTTTCATGGAAATCCCTGTTTTTAACCCTAAAATATCGCTTATTTTCATGGAAATCCCTGCTTTTAACCTTAAAATATCGCTTATTTTCATAGAAATACCTGCTTTTAACCCTAAAATATCGCTTATTTTCATAGAAATCCCTGCTTTTAACCCTAAAATATCGCTTATTTTCATAGAAATCCCTGTTTTTAACCCTAAAATATCGCTTATTTTCATCGAAATCTCTGTTTTTCTCCTAAAATATCGCTTATTTTCATGGAAATCCGTGTTTTTAACCCTTAAATATCGCTTATTTTCATGGAAATCCCTGTTTTTAACCCTAAAATATCGCTTATTTTCATGGAAATCCATGTTTTTCCCCTTAAATATCGCTTTTTTTCATAGAAATCCCTGTTTTTAATCTTAAATATCGCTAATTTTCTTGGAAATCCCTGTTTTTAACCTTAAATTTCGCTTTTTTTCATCGAAATCCCTGTTTTTAACCCTATAATATCGCTTATTTTCATCGAAGTCCCTGTTTTTAACCCTTAAATATCGCTTATTTTCATAGAAATCCCTGTTTTTAACCCTAAAATATCGCTAATTTTCTTGGAAATCCCTGTTTTTAACCCTAAAATGTCAATTATTTTCATAGAAATCCCTGTTTTTAACCTTAAATATTGCTTATTTTCATCGAAATCCCTGTTTTTAACCCTGAAATATCGCTTATTTTCATAGAAATCCCTGTTTTTAACCCTAAAATATGGCTTATTTTCATGGAAATCCTTGTTTTTCCCCTTAAATATCGCTTATTGTCATCGAAATCCTTGTTTTTCATCTTAAATATCGCTTATTTTCATCGAAATCCCTGTTTTTAACCCTAAAATATCGCTTATTTTCATGGAAATCCCTGTTTTTCCCCTTAAATATCGCTTATTTTCATGGAGATCCCTGTTTTTCCCGTAAAATATCGCTTATTTTCATGGAAATCCCTGTTTTTAACCCTAAAATATCGCTTATTTTCATGGAAATCCCTGTTTTTAACCCTTAAATATCGCTTATTTTCATAGAAATCCCTGCTTTTAACCCTAAAATATCGCTTATTTTCATAGAAATCCCTGCTTTTAACCCTAAAATATCGCTTATTTTCATAGAAATCCCTGCTTTTAACCCTGAAATATCGCTTATTTTCATAGAAATCCCTGTTTTTAACCCTAAAATATCGCTTATTTTCATCGAGATCTCTGTTTTTCTCCTAAAATATCGCTTATTTTCATAGAAATCCGTGTTTTTAACCCTAAAATATCGCTTATTTTCATGGAAATCCCTGTTTTTACCCTAAAATATCGCTTATTTTCATGGAAATCCATGTTTTTCCCCTTAAATATCGCTTATTTTCATTGAAATCTCTGTTTTTAACCCTTAAATATCGCTTATTTTCATGGAAATCCTTGTTTTTGACCCTAAAATATCACTTATTTTCATGGAAATCCTTGTTTTTAACCCTAAAATATCGCTTATTTTCATGGAAATCCCTGTTTTTAACCCTAAAATATCGCTTATTTTCATGGAAATCCCTGCTTTTAACCTTAAAATATCGCTTATTTTCATAGAAATACCTGCTTTTAACCCTAAAATATCGCTTATTTTCATAGAAATCCCTGCTTTTAACCCTAAAATATCGCTTATTTTCATAGAAATCCCTGTTTTTAACCCTAAAATATCGCTTATTTTCATCGAAATCTCTGTTTTTCTCCTAAAATATCGCTTATTTTCATGGAAATCCGTGTTTTTAACCCTAAAATATCGCTTATTTTCATGGAAATCCCTGTTTTTAACCCTAAAATATCGCTTATTTTCATGGAAATCCATGTTTTTCCCCTTAAATATCGCTTTTTTTCATAGAAATCCCTGTTTTTAATCTTAAATATCGCTAATTTTCTTGGAAATCCCTGTTTTTAACCTTAAATATCGCTTTTTTTCATCGAAATCCCTGTTTTTAACCCTATAATTTCGCTTATTTTCATCGAAATCCCTGTTTTTAACCCTTAAATATCGCTTATTTTCATAGAAATCCCTGTTTTTAACCCTAAAATATCGCTAATTTTCTTGGAAATCCCTGTTTTTTACCGTAAATATCGGTTTTTTTCATCGAAATCCCTGTTTTTAACCCTAAAATGTCAATTATTTTCATAGAAATACCTGTTTTTAACCCTTAAATATCGCTTATTTTCATAGAAATCCTTGTTTTTAACCCTGAAATATCGCTTATTTTCATAGAAATCCCTGTTTTTAACCCTAAAATATGGCTTATTTTCATGGAAATCCCTGTTTTTCATCTTAAATATCGCTTATTGTCATCGAAATCCTTGTTTTTAACCCTAAAATATCGCTTATTTTCATCGAAATCCCTGTTTTTAACCCTTAAATATCGCTTATTTTCATCGAAATCCTTGTTTTTCCCTTTAAATATCGCTTATTTTCATGGAGATCCCTGTTTTTCCCGTAAAATATCGCTTATTTTCATGGAAATCCCTGTTTTTAACCCTTAAATATCGCTTATTTTCATAGAAATCCCTGTTTTTAACCCGAAAATATCGCTTATTCTCATAGAAATCACTGTATTTGCACTAAAATATCGCTTATTATCATAGAAATCCTTGTTTATCCCCTTAAATATCGCTTATTTTCATGGAAATCCCTGTTTTTAACCCTAAAATATCGCTTATTTTCATGGAAATCCCTGTTTTTAACCCTAAAATATCGCTTGTTTTCATGGAAATCCCTGTTTTTAACCCTGAAATATCGCTTATTTTCATGGAAATTCCTGTTTTTAACCCTAAAATATCGCTTATTCTCATAGAAATACCTGCTTTTAACCCTAAAATATCGCTTATTTTCATAGAAATCCCTGTTTTTAACACTTAAATATCGCTTATTTTCATCGAAATCTCTGTTTTTCTCCTAAAATATCGCTTATTTTCATAGAAATCCCTGTTTTTAACCCTAAAATATCGCTAATTTTCTTGGAAATGCCTGTTTTTAACCGTAAATATCGCTTTTTTTCATCGAAATCCCTGTTTTTAACCCTAAAATGTCAATTATTTTCATAGAAATACCTGTTTTTAACCCTTAAATATCGTTTATTTTCATAGAAATCCTTGTTTTTAACTCTGAAATATCCCTTGTTTTCATAGAAATTCCGTGTTTTTAACCCTAAAATATCGCTTATTTTCATCGAAATTCCTGTTTTTCATCTTAAATATCGCTTATTTTCATGGAAATCCTTGTTTTTCCCCTTAAATATCGCTTATTGTCATCGAAATCCTTGTTTTTCATCTTAAATATCGGTTATTTTCATCGAAATCCCTGTTTTTAACCCTAAAATATCGCTTATTTTCATGGAAATCCTTGTTTTTCCCCTTAAATATCGCTTATTTTCATGGAGATCCCTGTTTTTCCCGTAAAATATCGCTTATTTTCATGGAAATCCCTGTTTTTAACCCTAAAATATCGCTTATTTTCATGGAAATCCCTGTTTTTAAGCCTAAAATATAGCTTATTTTCATAGAAATCACTGTATTTGCACTAAAATATCGCTTATTATCATAGAAATCCTTGTTTATCCCCTTAAATATCGCTTATTTTCATGGAAATTCCTGTTTTTAACCCTTAAATATCGCTTATTTTCATGGAAATCCTTGTTTTTAACCTTAAATATCGCTTATTTTCATGGAAATCCCTGTTTTTAACCCTAAAATATCGCTTATTTTCATGGAAATCCCTGTTTTTAACCCTAAAATATCGCTTATTTTCATGGAAATCCCTGTTTTTAACCTTAAAATATCGCTTATTTTCATAGAAATACCTGCTTTTAACCCTAAAATATCGCTTATTTTCATAGAAATCCCTGCTTTTAACCCTAAAATATCGCTTATTTTCATAGAAATCCCTGTTTTTAACCCTAAAATATCGCTTATTTTCATCGAAATCTCTGTTTTTCTCCTAAAATATCGCTTATTTTCATGGAAATCCGTGTTTTTAACCCTTAAATATCGCTTATTTTCATGGAAATCCCTGTTTTTAACCCTAAAATATCGCTTATTTTCATGGAAATCCATGTTTTTCCCCTTAAATATCGCTTTTTTTCATAGAAATCCCTGTTTTTAATCTTAAATATCGCTAATTTTCTTGGAAATCCCTGTTTTTAACCTTAAATTTCGCTTTTTTTCATCGAAATCCCTGTTTTTAACCCTATAATATCGCTTATTTTCATCGAAGTCCCTGTTTTTAACCCTTAAATATCGCTTATTTTCATAGAAATCCCTGTTTTTAACCCTAAAATATTGCTAATTTTCTTGGAAATCCCTGTTTTTAACCCTAAAATGTCAATTATTTTCATAGAAATACCTGTTTTTAACCCTTAAATATCGCTTATTTTCATAGAAATCCTTGTTTTTAACCCTGAAATATCGCTTATTTTCATAGAAATCCCTGTTTTTAACCCTTAAAATATGGCTTATTTTCATGGAAATCCCTGTTTTTCATCTTAAATATCGCTTATTGTCATCGAAATCCTTGTTTTTAACCCTAAAATATCGCTTATTTTCATCGAAATCCCTGTTTTTAACCCTTAAATATCGCTTATTTTCATCGAAATCCTTGTTTTTCCCTTTAAATATCGCTTATTTTCATGGAAATCCCTGTTTTTAACCCTAAAATATCGCTTATTTTCATAGAAATCCCTGTTTTTAACCCGAAAATATAGCTTATTTTCATAGAAATCACTGTATTTGCACTAAAATATCGCTTATTATCATAGAAATCCTTGTTTATCCCCTTAAATATCGCTTATTTTCATGGAAATCCCTGTTTTTAACCCTAAAATATCGCTTATTTTCATGGAAATCCCTGTTTTTAAGCCTAAAATATAGCTTATTTTCATAGAAATCACTGTATTTGCACTAAAATATCGCTTATTATCATAGAAATCCTTGTTTATCCCCTTAAATATCGCTTATTTTCATGGAAATTCCTGTTTTTAACCCTTAAATATCGCTTATTTTCATGGAAATCCTTGTTTTTAACCTTAAATATCGCTTATTTTCATGGAAATCCCTGTTTTTAACCCTAAAATATCGCTTATTTTCATGGAAATCCCTGTTTTTAACCCTAAAATATCGCTTATTTTCATGGAAATCCCTGTTTTTAACCTTAAAATATCGCTTATTTTCATAGAAATACCTGCTTTTAACCCTAAAATATCGCTTATTTTCATAGAAATCCCTGCTTTTAACCCTAAAATATCGCTTATTTTCATAGAAATCCCTGTTTTTAACCCTAAAATATCGCTTATTTTCATCGAAATCTCTGTTTTTCTCCTAAAATATCGCTTATTTTCATGGAAATCCGTGTTTTTAACCCTTAAATATCGCTTATTTTCATGGAAATCCCTGTTTTTAACCCTAAAATATCGCTTATTTTCATGGAAATCCATGTTTTTCCCCTTAAATATCGCTTTTTTTCATAGAAATCCCTGTTTTTAATCTTAAATATCGCTAATTTTCATAGAAATCCCTGTTTTTAACCTTAAATTTCGCTTTTTTTCATCGAAATCCCTGTTTTTAACCCTATAATATCGCTTATTTTCATCGAAGTCCCTGTTTTTAACCCTTAAATATCGCTTATTTTCATAGAAATCCCTGTTTTTAACCCTAAAATATTGCTAATTTTCTTGGAAATCCCTGTTTTTAACCCTAAAATGTCAATTATTTTCATAGAAATACCTGTTTTTAACCCTTAAATATCGCTTATTTTCATAGAAATCCTTGTTTTTAACCCTGAAATATCGCTTATTTTCATAGAAATCCCTGTTTTTAACCCTAAAATATGGCTTATTTTCATGGAAATCCCTGTTTTTCATCTTAAATATCGCTTATTGTCATCGAAATCCTTGTTTTTAACCCTAAAATATCGCTTATTTTCATCGAAATCCCTGTTTTTAACCCTTAAATATCGCTTATTTTCATCGAAATCCTTGTTTTTCCCTTTAAATATCGCTTATTTTCATGGAGATCCCTGTTTTTCCCGTAAAATATCGCTTATTTTCATGGAAATCCCTGTTTTTAACCCTAAAATATCGCTTATTTTCATAGAAATCCCTGTTTTTAACCCGAAAATATCGCTTATTCTCATAGAAATCACTGTATTTGCACTAAAATATCGCTTATTATCATAGAAATCCTTGTTTATCCCCTTAAATATCGCTTATTTTCATGGAAATCCTTGTTTTTAACCCTAAAATATCGCTTATTTTCATGGAAATCCCTGTTTTTAACCCTAAAATATCGCTTATTTTCATGGAAATCCCTGTTTTTAACCCTGAAATATCGCTTATTTTCATGGAAATCCCTGTTTTTAACCCTAAAATATCGCTTATTCTCATAGAAATACCTGCTTTTAACCCTAAAATATCGCTTATTTTCATAGAAATCCCTGCTTTTAACCCTAAAATATCGCTTATTTTCATAGAAATCCCTGTTTTTAACCCTAAAATATCGCTTATTTTCATCGAAATCTCTGTTTTTCTCCTAAAATATCGCTTATTTTCATAGAAATCCCTGTTTTTAACCCTAAAATATCGCTAATTTTCTTGGAAATGCCTGTTTTTAACCGTAAATATCGCTTTTTTTCATCGAAATCCCTGTTTTTAACCCTAAAATGTCAATTATTTTCATAGAAATACCTGTTTTTAACCCTTAAATATCGCTTATTTTCATGGAGATCCCTGTTTTTCCCGTAAAATATCGCTTATTTTCATGGAAATCCCTGTTTTTAACCCTTAAGTATCGCTTATTTTCATAGAAATCCCTGTTTTTAACCCGAAAATATCGCTTATTCTCATAGAAATCACTGTATTTGCACTAAAATATCGCTTATTATCATAGAAATCCTTGTTTATCCCCTTAAATATCGCTTATTTTCATGGAAATCCCTGTTTTTAACCCTAAAATATCGCTTATTTTCATGGAAATCCCTGTTTTTAACCCTGAAATATCGCTTATTTTCATGGAAATCCCTGTTTTTAACCCTAAAATATCGCTTATTCTCATAGAAATACCTGCTTTTAACCCTAAAATATCGCTTATTTTCATAGAAATCCCTGCTTTTAACCCTAAAATATCGCTTATTTTCATAGAAATCCCTGTTTTTAACCCTAAAATATCGCTTATTTTCATAGAAATCCCTGTTTTTAACCTTAAATATCGCTTATTTTCATAGAAATCCCTGTTTTTAACCCTAAAATATCGCTAATTTTCTTGGAAATGCCTGTTTTTAACCGTAAATATCGCTTTTTTTCATCGAAATCCCTGTTTTTAACCCTAAAATGTCAATTATTTTCATAGAAATACCTGTTTTTAACCCTTAAATATCGCTTATTTTCATAGAAATCCTTGTTTTTAACCCTAAAATATCGCTTATTTTCATCGAAATCCCTGTTTTTCATCTTAAATATCGCTTATTTTCATGGAAATCCCTGTTTTTCCCCTTAAATATCGCTTATTGTCATCGAAATCCTTGTTTTTCATCTTAAATATCGCTTATTTTCATCGAAATCCCTGTTTTTAACCCTAAAATATCGCTTATTTTTATGGAAATCCTTGTTTTTCCCCTTAAATATCGCTTATTTTCATGGAGATCCCTGTTTTTCCCGTAAAATATCGCTTATTTTCATGGAAATCCCTGTTTTTAACCCTAAAATATCGCTTATTTTCATGGAAATCCCTGTTTTTAAGCCTAAAATATAGCTTATTTTCATAGAAATCACTGTATTTGCACTAAAATATCGCTTATTATCATAGAAATCCTTGTTTATCCCCTTAAATATCGCTTATTTTCATGGAAATTCCTGTTTTTAACCCTTAAATATCGCTTATTTTCATGGAAATCCTTGTTTTTAACCCTAAAATATCACTTATTTTCATGGAAATCCCTGTTTTTAACCCTAAAATATCGCTTATTTTCATGGAAATCCCTGTTTTTAACCCTAAAATATCGCTTATTTTCATGGAAATCCCTGCTTTTAACCTTAAAATATCGCTTATTTTCATAGAAATCCGTGTTTTTAACCCTAAAATATCGCTTATTTTCATAGAAATCCCTGCTTTTAACCCTAAAATATCGCTTATTTTCATAGAAATCCCTGTTTTTAACCCTAAAATATCGCTTATTTTCATCGAAATCTCTGTTTTTCTCCTAAAATATCGCTTATTTTCATGGAAATCCGTGTTTTTAACCCTTAAATATCGCTTATTTTCATGGAAATCCCTGTTTTTAACCCTAAAATATCGCTTATTTTCATGGAAATCCATGTTTTTCCCCTTAAATATCGCTTTTTTTCATAGAAATCCCTGTTTTTAATCTTAAATATCGCTAATTTTCTTGGAAATCCCTGTTTTTAACCATAAATTTCGCTTTTTTTCATCGAAATCCCTGTTTTTAACCCTATAATATCGCTTATTTTCATCGAAGTCCCTGTTTTTAACCCTTAAATATCGCTTATTTTCATAGAAATCCCTGTTTTTAACCCTAAAATATCGCTAATTTTCTTGGAAATCCCTGTTTTTAACCCTAAAATGTCAATTATTTTCATAGAAATACCTGTTTTTAACCCTTAAATATCGCTTATTTTCATAGAAATCCTTGTTTTTAACCCTGAAATATCGCTTATTTTCATAGAAATCCCTGTTTTTAACCCTAAAATATGGCTTATTTTCATAGAAATCCTTGTTTTTCATCTTAAATATCGCTTATTGTCATCGAAATCCTTGTTTTTAACCCTAAAATATCGCTTATTTTCATCGAAATCCCTGTTTTTAACCCTTAAATATCGCTTATTTTCATCGAAATCCTTGTTTTTCCCTTTAAATATCGCTTATTTTCATGGAGATCCCTGTTTTTCCCTAAAATATCGCTTATTTTCATGGAAATCCCTGTTTTTAACCCTTAAATATCGCTTATTTTCATAGAAATCCCTGTTTTTAACCCGAAAATATCGCTTATTCTCATAGAAATCACTGTATTTGCACTAAAATATCGCTTATTATCATAGAAATCCTTGTTTATCCCCTTAAATATCGCTTATTTTCATGGAAATCCCTGTTTTTAACCCTAAAATATCGCTTATTTTCATGGAAATCCCTGTTTTTAACCCTAAAATATCGCTTATTTTCATGGAATTCCTTGTTTTTCCCCTTAAATATCGCTTATTTTCATGGAGATCCCTGTTTTTCCCGTAAAATATCGCTTATTTTCATGGAAATCCCTGTTTTTAACCCTAAAATATCGCTTTTTTTCATGGAAATCCCTGTTTTTAAGCCTAAAATATAGCTTATTTTCATAGAAATCACTGTATTTGCACTAAAATATCGCTTATTATCATAGAAATCCTTGTTTATCCCCTTAAATATCGCTTATTTTCATGGAAATTCCTGTTTTTAACCCTTAAATATCGCTTATTTTCATGGAAATCCTTGTTTTTAACCCTAAAATATCACTTATTTTCATGGAAATCCCTGTTTTTAACCCTAAAATATCGCTTATTTTCATGGAAATCCCTGCTTTTAACCCTAAAATATCGCTTATTTTCATGGAAATCCCTGTTTTTAACCCTAAAATATCGCTTATTTTCATAGAAATACCTGCTTTTAACCCTAAAATATCGCTTATTTTCATAGAAATCCCTGTTTTTAACCCTAAAATATCGCTTATTTTCATCGAAATCTCTGTTTTTCTCCTAAAATATCGCTTATTTTCATAGAAATCCGTGTTTTTAACCCTAAAATATCGCTTATTTTCATGGAAATCCCTGTTTTTAAGCCTAAAATATCGCTTATTTTCATGGAAATCCCTGTTTTTCCCCTTAAATATCGCTTTTTTTCATAGAAATCCCTGTTTTTAATCTTAAATATCGCTAATTTTCTTGGAAATCCCTGTTTTTAACCTTAAATATCGCTTTTTTTCATCGAAATCCCTGTTTTTAACCCTATAATATCGCTTATTTTCATCGAAATCCCTGTTTTTAACCCTTAAATATCGCTTATTTTCTTAGAAATCCCTGTTTTTAACCCTAAAATATCGCTAATTTTCTTGGAAATCCCTGTTTTTAACCGTAAATATCGCTTTTTTTTCATCGAAATCCCTGTTTTTAACCCTAAAATGTCAATTATTTTCATAGAAATACCTGTTTTTAACCCTTAAATATCGCTTATTTTCATAGAAATCCTTGTTTTTAACCCTGAAATATCGCTTATTTTCTTAGAAATCCCTGTTTTTAACCCTAAAATATGGCTTATTTTCATGGAAATCCTTGTTTTTCATCTTAAATATCGCTTATTGTCATCGAAATCCTTGTTTTTAACCCTAAAATATCGCTTATTTTCATCGAAATCCCTGTTTTTAACCCTTAAATATCGCTTATTTTCATCGAAATCCTTGTTTTTCCCTTTAAATATCGCTTATTTTCATGGAGATCCCTGTTTTTCCCGTAAAATATCGCTTATTTTCATGGAAATCCCTGTTTTTAACCCTTAAATATCGCTTATTTTCATAGAAATCCCTGTTTTTAACCCGAAAATATCGCTTATTCTCATAGAAATCACTGTATTTGCACTAAAATATCGCTTATTATCATAGAAATCCTTGTTTATCCCCTTAAATATCGCTTATTTTCATGGAAATCCCTGTTTTTAACCCTAAAATATCGCTTATTTTCATGGAAATCCCTGTTTTTAACCCTAAAATATCGCTTATTTTCATGGAAATCCCTGTTTTTAACCCTAAAATATCGCTTATTCTCATAGAAATCCCTGCTTTTAACCCTAAAATATCGCTTATTTTCATAGAAATCCCTGCTTTTAACCCTAAAATATCGCTTATTTTCATAGAATTCCCTGTTTTTAACCCTAAAATATCGCTTATTTTCATCGAAATCTCTGTTTTTCTCCTAAAATATCGCTTATTTTCATAGAAATCCGTGTTTTTAACCCTAAAATATCGCTTATTTTCAAGGAAATCCCTGTTTTTAACCCTAAAATATCGCTTATTTTCATGGAAATCCCTGTTTTTAAGCCTAAAATATAGCTTATTTTCATAGAAATCACTGTATTAGCACTAAAATATCACTTATTATCATAGAAATCCTTGTTTATCCCCTTAAATATCGCTTATTTTCATGGAAATTCCTGTTTTTAACCCTAAAATATCGCTTATTTTCATGGAAATCCTTGTTTTAAACCCTAAAATATCACTTATTTTCATGGAAATCCCTGTTTTTAACCCTAAAATATCGCTTATTTTCATGGAAATCCCTGTTTTTAACCCTTAAATATCGCTTATTTTCATGGAAATCCCTGTTTTTAACCCTAAAATATCGCTTATTCTCATAGAAATACCTGCTTTTAACCCTAAAATATCGCTTATTTTCATCGAAATCCCTGCTTTTAACCCTAAAATATCGCTTATTTTCATAGAAATCCCTGTTTTTAACCCTAAAATATCGCTTATTTTCATCGAAATCTCTGTTTTTCTCCTAAAATATCGCTTATTTTCATAGAAATCCCTGTTTTTAACCCGAAAATATCGCTTATTTTCATGGAAATCCCTGTTTTTAACCCTAAAATATCGCTTATTTTCATGGAAATCCATGTTTTTCCCCTTAAATATCGCTTTTTTTCATAGAAATCCCTGTTTTTAATCTTAAATATCGCTTATTTTCATAGAAATTCCTGCTTTTAACCCTAAAATATCGCTTATTTTCATAGAAATCCCTGTTTTTAACCCGAAAATATTGCTTATTTTCATCGAAATCCCTGTTTTTAACCCTAAATATCGCTTATTTTCATCGAAATCCCTGTTTTTAACCCTAAAATATCGCTTATTTTCATAGAAATCCCTGTTTTAACCCTAAAATATCGCTTATTTTCATAGAAATCCCTGTTTTTAACCCTAAAATATCGCTTATTTTCATCGAAATCTCTGTTTTTCTCCTAAAATATCGCTTATTTTCATAGAAATCCCTGTTTTTAACCCTAAAATATCGCTTATTTTCATGGAAATCCCTGTTTTTAACCCTAAAATATCGCTTATTTTCATGGAAATCCATGTTTTTCCACTAAAATATCGCTTTTTTTCATAGAAATCCCTGTTTTTAACCCTAAAATATCGCTAATTTTCTTGGAAATCCCTGTTTTTAACCTTAAATATCGCTTTTTTTCATCGAAATCCCTGTTTTTAACCCTAAAATATCGCTTATTTTCATCGAAATCCCTGTTTTTAACCCTTAAATATCGCTTATTTTCATAGAAATCCCTGTTTTTAACCCTAAAATATTGCTTATTTTCATGGAAATCCCTGTTTTTAACCGTAAATATCGCTTTTTTTCATCGAAATCCCTGTTTTTAACCCTAAAATGTCAATTATTTTCATAGAAATACCTGTTTTTAACCCTTAAATATCGCTTATTTTCATAGAAATCTTTGTTTTTAACCCTGAAATATCGCTTATTTTCATAGAAATCCCTGTTTTTAACCCTAAAATATCGCTTATTTTCATCGAAATCCTTGTTTTTCATCTTAAATATCGCTTATTTTCATGGAAATCCTTGTTTTTCGCCTTAAATATCGCTTATTGTCATCGAAATCCTTGTTTTTCACCCTAAAATATCGCTTATTTTCATGGAAATCCCTGTTTTTTAACCCTTAAATATCGCTTATTTTCATCGAAATCCTTGTTTTTCCCTTTAAATATCACTTATTTTCATGGAGATCCCTGTTTTTCCCGTAAAATATCGCTTATTTTCATGGAAATCCCTGTTTTTAACCCTAAAATATCGCTTATTTTCATGGAAATCCCTGTTTTTAAGCCTAAAATATAGCTTATTTTCATAGAAATCACTGTATTTGCACTAAAATATCGCTTATTATCATAGAAATCCTTGTTTATCCCCTTAAATATCGCTTATTTTCATGGAAATCCCTGTTTTTAACCCTAAAATATCGCTTATTCTCATAGAAATACCTGCTTTTAACCCTAAAATATCGCTTATTTTCATAGAAATCCCTGCTTTTAACCCTAAAATATCGCTTATTTTCATAGAAATCCCTGTTTTTAACCCTAAAATATCGCTTATTTTCATCGAAATCTCTGTTTTTCTCCTAAAATATCGCTTATTTTCATAGAAATCCCTGTTTTTAACCCTAAAATATCGCTAATTTTCTTGGAAATGCCTGTTTTTAACCGTAAATATCGCTTTTTTTCATCGAAATCCCTGTTTTTAACCCTAAAATGTCAATTATTTTCATAGAAATACCTGTTTTTAACCCTTAAATATCGCTTATTTTCATGGAGATCCCTGTTTTTCCCGTAAAATATCGCTTATTTTCATGGAAATCCCTGTTTTTAACCCTTAAGTATCGCTTATTTTCATAGAAATCCCTGTTTTTAACCCGAAAATATCGCTTATTCTCATAGAAATCACTGTATTTGCACTAAAATATCGCTTATTATCATAGAAATCCTTGTTTATCCCCTTAAATATCGCTTATTTTCATGGAAATCCCTGTTTTTAACCCTAAAATATCGCTTATTTTCATGGAAATCCCTGTTTTTAACCCTGAAATATCGCTTATTTTCATGGAAATCCCTGTTTTTAACCCTAAAATATCGCTTATTCTCATAGAAATACCTGCTTTTAACCCTAAAATATCGCTTATTTTCATAGAAATCCCTGCTTTTAACCCTAAAATATCGCTTATTTTCATAGAAATCCCTGTTTTTAACCCTAAAATATCGCTTATTTTCATAGAAATCCCTGTTTTTAACCCTTAAATATCGCTTATTTTCATAGAAATCCCTGTTTTTAACCCTAAAATATCGCTAATTTTCTTGGAAATGCCTGTTTTTAACCGTAAATATCGCTTTTTTTCATCGAAATCCCTGTTTTTAACCCTAAAATGTCAATTATTTTCATAGAAATACCTGTTTTTAACCCTTAAATATCGCTTATTTTCATAGAAATCCTTGTTTTTAACCCTAAAATATCGCTTATTTTCATCGAAATCCCTGTTTTTCATCTTAAATATCGCTTATTTTCATGGAAATCCCTGTTTTTCCCCTTAAATATCGCTTATTGTCATCGAAATCCTTGTTTTTCATCTTAAATATCGCTTATTTTCATCGAAATCCCTGTTTTTAACCCTAAAATATCGCTTATTTTTATGGAAATCCTTGTTTTTCCCCTTAAATATCGCTTATTTTCATGGAGATCCCTGTTTTTCCCGTAAAATATCGCTTATTTTCATGGAAATCCCTGTTTTTAACCCTAAAATATCGCTTATTTTCATGGAAATCCCTGTTTTTAAGCCTAAAATATAGCTTATTTTCATAGAAATCACTGTATTTGCACTAAAATATCGCTTATTATCATAGAAATCCTTGTTTATCCCCTTAAATATCGCTTATTTTCATGGAAATTCCTGTTTTTAACCCTTAAATATCGCTTATTTTCATGGAAATCCTTGTTTTTAACCCTAAAATATCACTTATTTTCATGGAAATCCCTGTTTTTAACCCTAAAATATCGCTTATTTTCATGGAAATCCCTGTTTTTAACCCTAAAATATCGCTTATTTTCATGGAAATCCCTGCTTTTAACCTTAAAATATCGCTTATTTTCATAGAAATCCGTGTTTTTAACCCTAAAATATCGCTTATTTTCATAGAAATCCCTGCTTTTAACCCTAAAATATCGCTTATTTTCATAGAAATCCCTGTTTTTAACCCTAAAATATCGCTTATTTTCATGGAAATCCATGTTTTTCCCCTTAAATATCGCTTTTTTTCATAGAAATCCCTGTTTTTAATCTTAAATATCGCTAATTTTCTTGGAAATCCCTGTTTTTAACCTTAAATTTCGCTTTTTTTCATCGAAATCCCTGTTTTTAACCCTATAATATCGCTTATTTTCATCGAAGTCCCTGTTTTTAACCCTTAAATATCGCTTATTTTCATAGAAATCCCTGTTTTTAACCCTAAAATATCGCTAATTTTCTTGGAAATCCCTGTTTTTAACCCTAAAATGTCAATTATTTTCATAGAAATACCTGTTTTTAACCCTTAAATATCGCTTATTTTCATAGAAATCCTTGTTTTTAACCCTGAAATATCGCTTATTTTCATAGAAATCCCTGTTTTTAACCCTAAAATATGGCTTATTTTCATAGAAATCCTTGTTTTTCATCTTAAATATCGCTTATTGTCATCGAAATCCTTGTTTTTAACCCTAAAATATCGCTTATTTTCATCGAAATCCCTGTTTTTAACCCTTAAATATCGCTTATTTTCATCGAAATCCTTGTTTTTCCCTTTAAATATCGCTTATTTTCATGGAGATCCCTGTTTTTCCCTAAAATATCGCTTATTTTCATGGAAATCCCTGTTTTTAACCCTTAAATATCGCTTATTTTCATAGAAATCCCTGTTTTTAACCCGAAAATATCGCTTATTCTCATAGAAATCACTGTATTTGCACTAAAATATCGCTTATTATCATAGAAATCCTTGTTTATCCCCTTAAATATCGCTTATTTTCATGGAAATCCCTGTTTTTAACCCTAAAATATCGCTTATTTTCATGGAAATCCCTGTTTTTAACCCTAAAATATCGCTTATTTTCATGGAATTCCTTGTTTTTCCCCTTAAATATCGCTTATTTTCATGGAGATCCCTGTTTTTCCCGTAAAATATCGCTTATTTTCATGGAAATCCCTGTTTTTAACCCTAAAATATCGCTTTTTTTCATGGAAATCCCTGTTTTTAAGCCTAAAATATAGCTTATTTTCATAGAAATCACTGTATTTGCACTAAAATATCGCTTATTATCATAGAAATCCTTGTTTATCCCCTTAAATATCGCTTATTTTCATGGAAATTCCTGTTTTTAACCCTTAAATATCGCTTATTTTCATGGAAATCCTTGTTTTTAACCCTAAAATATCACTTATTTTCATGGAAATCCCTGTTTTTAACCCTAAAATATCGCTTATTTTCATGGAAATCCCTGCTTTTAACCCTTAAATATCGCTTATTTTCATGGAAATCCCTGTTTTTAACCCTAAAATATCGCTTATTTTCATAGAAATACCTGCTTTTAACCCTAAAATATCGCTTATTTTCATAGAAATCCCTGTTTTTAACCCTAAAATATCGCTTATTTTCATCGAAATCTCTGTTTTTCTCCTAAAATATCGCTTATTTTCATAGAAATCCGTGTTTTTAACCCTAAAATATCGCTTATTTTCATGGAAATCCCTGTTTTTAACCCTAAAATATCGCTTATTTTCATGGAAATCCCTGTTTTTCCCCTTAAATATCGCTTTTTTTCATAGAAATCCCTGTTTTTAATCTTAAATATCGCTTATTTTCTTGGAAATCCCTGTTTTTAACCTTAAATATCGCTTTTTTTCATCGAAATCCCTGTTTTTAACCCTATAATATCGCTTATTTTCATCGAAATCCCTGTTTTTAACCCTTAAATATCGCTTATTTTCTTAGAAATCCCTGTTTTTAACCCTAAAATATCGCTAATTTTCTTGGAAATCCCTGTTTTTAACCGTAAATATCGCTTTTTTTTCATCGAAATCCCTGTTTTTAACCCTAAAATGTCAATTATTTTCATAGAAATACCTGTTTTTAACCCTTAAATATCGCTTATTTTCATAGAAATCCTTGTTTTTAACCCTGAAATATCGCTTATTTTCTTAGAAATCCCTGTTTTTAACCCTAAAATATGGCTTATTTTCATGGAAATCCTTGTTTTTCATCTTAAATATCGCTTATTGTCATCGAAATCCTTGTTTTTAACCCTAAAATATCGCTTATTTTCATCGAAATCCCTGTTTTTAACCCTTAAATATCGCTTATTTTCATCGAAATCCTTGTTTTTCCCTTTAAATATCGCTTATTTTCATGGAGATCCCTGTTTTTCCCGTAAAATATCGCTTATTTTCATGGAAATCCCTGTTTTTAACCCTTAAATATCGCTTATTTTCATAGAAATCCCTGTTTTTAACCCGAAAATATCGCTTATTCTCATAGAAATCACTGTATTTGCACTAAAATATCGCTTATTATCATAGAAATCCTTGTTTATCCCCTTAAATATCGCTTATTTTCATGGAAATCCCTGTTTTTAACCCTAAAATATCGCTTATTTTCATGGAAATCCCTGTTTTTAACCCTAAAATATCGCTTATTTTCATGGAAATCCCTGTTTTTAACCCTAAAATATCGCTTATTCTCATAGAAATCCCTGCTTTTAACCCTAAAATATCGCTTATTTTCATAGAAATCCCTGCTTTTAACCCTAAAATATCGCTTATTTTCATAGAATTCCCTGTTTTTAACCCTAAAATATCGCTTATTTTCATCGAAATCTCTGTTTTTCTCCTAAAATATCGCTTATTTTCATAGAAATCCGTGTTTTTAACCCTAAAATATCGCTTATTTTCAAGGAAATCCCTGTTTTTAACCCTAAAATATCGCTGATTTTCATGGAAATCCCTGTTTTTAAGCCTAAAATATAGCTTATTTTCATAGAAATCACTGTATTAGCACTAAAATATCACTTATTATCATAGAAATCCTTGTTTATCCCCTTAAATATCGCTTATTTTCATGGAAATTCCTGTTTTTAACCCTAAAATATCGCTTATTTTCATGGAAATCCTTGTTTTAAACCCTAAAATATCACTTATTTTCATGGAAATCCCTGTTTTTAACCCTAAAATATCGCTTATTTTCATGGAAATCCCTGTTTTTAACCCTTAAATATCGCTTATTTTCATGGAAATCCCTGTTTTTAACCCTAAAATATCGCTTATTCTCATAGAAATACCTGCTTTTAACCCTAAAATATCGCTTATTTTCATCGAAATCCCTGCTTTTAACCCTAAAATATCGCTTATTTTCATAGAAATCCCTGTTTTTAACCCTATAATATCGCTTATTTTCATCGAAATCCCTGTTTTTAACCCTTAAATATCGCTTATTTTCATAGAAATCCCTGTTTTTAACCCGAAAATATCGCTTATTTTCATGGAAATCCCTGTTTTTAACCCTAAAATATCGCTTATTTTCATGGAAATCCATGTTTTTCCCCTTAAATATCGCTTTTTTTCATAGAAATCCCTGTTTTTAATCTTAAATATCGCTTATTTTCATAGAAATTCCTGCTTTTAACCCTAAAATATCGCTTATTTTCATAGAAATCCCTGTTTTTAACCCGAAAATATTGCTTATTTTCATCGAAATCCCTGTTTTTAACCCTAAATATCGCTTATTTTCATCGAAATCCCTGTTTTTAACCCTAAAATATCGCTTATTTTCATAGAAATCCCTGTTTTAACCCTAAAATATCGCTTATTTTCATAGAAATCCCTGTTTTTAACCCTAAAATATCGCTTATTTTCATCGAAATCTCTGTTTTTCTCCTAAAATATCGCTTATTTTCATAGAAATCCCTGTTTTTAACCCTAAAATATCGCTTATTTTCATGGAAATCCCTGTTTTTAACCCTAAAATATCGCTTATTTTCATGGAAATCCATGTTTTTCCACTAAAATATCGCTTTTTTTCATAGAAATCCCTGTTTTTAACCCTAAAATATCGCTAATTTTCTTGGAAATCCCTGTTTTTAACCTTAAATATCGCTTTTTTTCATCGAAATCCCTGTTTTTAACCCTAAAATATCGCTTATTTTCATCGAAATCCCTGTTTTTAACCCTTAAATATCGCTTATTTTCATAGAAATCCCTGTTTTTAACCCTAAAATATTGCTTATTTTCATGGAAATCCCTGTTTTTAACCGTAAATATCGCTTTTTTTCATCGAAATCCCTGTTTTTAACCCTAAAATGTCAATTATTTTCATAGAAATACCTGTTTTTAACCCTTAAATATCGCTTATTTTCATAGAAATCTTTGTTTTTAACCCTGAAATATCTCTTATTTTCATAGAAATCCCTGTTTTTAACCCTAAAATATCGCTTATTTTCATCGAAATCCTTGTTTTTCATCTTAAATATCGCTTATTTTCATGGAAATCCTTGTTTTTCGCCTTAAATATCGCTTATTGTCATCGAAATCCTTGTTTTTCACCCTAAAATATCGCTTATTTTCATGGAAATCCCTGTTTTTTAACCCTTAAATATCGCTTATTTTCATCGAAATCCTTGTTTTTCCCTTTAAATATCGCTTATTTTCATGGAGATCCCTGTTTTTCCCGTAAAATATCGCTTATTTTCATGGAAATCCCTGTTTTTAACCCTAAAATATCGCTTATTTTCATGGAAATCCCTGTTTTTAAGCCTAAAATATAGCTTATTTTCATAGAAATCACTGTATTTGCACTAAAATATCGCTTATTATCATAGAAATCCTTGTTTATCCCCTTAAATATCGCTTATTTTCATGGAAATCCCTGTTTTTAACCCTAAAATATCGCTTATTCTCATAGAAATACCTGCTTTTAACCCTAAAATATCGCTTATTTTCATAGAAATCCCTGCTTTTAACCCTAAAATATCGCTTATTTTCATAGAAATCCCTGTTTTTAACCCTAAAATATCGCTTATTTTCATCGAAATCTCTGTTTTTCTCCTAAAATATCGCTTATTTTCATAGAAATCCCTGTTTTTAACCCTAAAATATCGCTAATTTTCTTGGAAATGCCTGTTTTTAACCGTAAATATCGCTTTTTTTCATCGAAATCCCTGTTTTTAACCCTAAAATGTCAATTATTTTCATAGAAATACCTGTTTTTAACCCTTAAATATCGCTTATTTTCATGGAGATCCCTGTTTTTCCCGTAAAATATCGCTTATTTTCATGGAAATCCCTGTTTTTAACCCTTAAGTATCGCTTATTTTCATAGAAATCCCTGTTTTTAACCCGAAAATATCGCTTATTCTCATAGAAATCACTGTATTTGCACTAAAATATCGCTTATTATCATAGAAATCCTTGTTTATCCCCTTAAATATCGCTTATTTTCATGGAAATCCCTGTTTTTAACCCTAAAATATCGCTTATTTTCATGGAAATCCCTGTTTTTAACCCTGAAATATCGCTTATTTTCATGGAAATCCCTGTTTTTAACCCTAAAATATCGCTTATTCTCATAGAAATACCTGCTTTTAACCCTAAAATATCGCTTATTTTCATAGAAATCCCTGCTTTTAACCCTAAAATATCGCTTATTTTCATAGAAATCCCTGTTTTTAACCCTAAAATATCGCTTATTTTCATAGAAATCCCTGTTTTTAACCCTTAAATATCGCTTATTTTCATAGAAATCCCTGTTTTTAACCCTAAAATATCGCTAATTTTCTTGGAAATGCCTGTTTTTAACCGTAAATATCGCTTTTTTTCATCGAAATCCCTGTTTTTAACCCTAAAATGTCAATTATTTTCATAGAAATACCTGTTTTTAACCCTTAAATATCGCTTATTTTCATAGAAATCCTTGTTTTTAACCCTAAAATATCGCTTATTTTCATCGAAATCCCTGTTTTTCATCTTAAATATCGCTTATTTTCATGGAAATCCCTGTTTTTCCCCTTAAATATCGCTTATTGTCATCGAAATCCTTGTTTTTCATCTTAAATATCGCTTATTTTCATCGAAATCCCTGTTTTTAACCCTAAAATATCGCTTATTTTTATGGAAATCCTTGTTTTTCCCCTTAAATATCGCTTATTTTCATGGAGATCCCTGTTTTTCCCGTAAAATATCGCTTATTTTCATGGAAATCCCTGTTTTTAACCCTAAAATATCGCTTATTTTCATGGAAATCCCTGTTTTTAAGCCTAAAATATAGCTTATTTTCATAGAAATCACTGTATTTGCACTAAAATATCGCTTATTATCATAGAAATCCTTGTTTATCCCCTTAAATATCGCTTATTTTCATGGAAATTCCTGTTTTTAACCCTTAAATATCGCTTATTTTCATGGAAATCCTTGTTTTTAACCCTAAAATATCACTTATTTTCATGGAAATCCCTGTTTTTAACCCTAAAATATCGCTTATTTTCATGGAAATCCCTGTTTTTAACCCTAAAATATCGCTTATTTTCATGGAAATCCCTGCTTTTAACCTTAAAATATCGCTTATTTTCATAGAAATCCGTGTTTTTAACCCTAAAATATCGCTTATTTTCATAGAAATCCCTGCTTTTAACCCTAAAATATCGCTTATTTTCATAGAAATCCCTGTTTTTAACCCTAAAATATCGCTTATTTTCATCGAAATCTCTGTTTTTCTCCTAAAATATCGCTTATTTTCATGGAAATCCGTGTTTTTAACCCTTAAATATCGCTTATTTTCATGGAAATCCCTGTTTTTAACCCTAAAATATCGCTTATTTTCATGGAAATCCATGTTTTTCCCCTTAAATATCGCTTTTTTTCATAGAAATCCCTGTTTTTAATCTTAAATATCGCTAATTTTCTTGGAAATCCCTGTTTTTAACCATAAATTTCGCTTTTTTTCATCGAAATCCCTGTTTTTAACCCTATAATATCGCTTATTTTCATCGAAGTCCCTGTTTTTAACCCTTAAATATCGCTTATTTTCATAGAAATCCCTGTTTTTAACCCTAAAATATCGCTAATTTTCTTGGAAATCCCTGTTTTTAACCCTAAAATGTCAATTATTTTCATAGAAATACCTGTTTTTAACCCTTAAATATCGCTTATTTTCATAGAAATCCTTGTTTTTAACCCTGAAATATCGCTTATTTTCATAGAAATCCCTGTTTTTAACCCTAAAATATGGCTTATTTTCATAGAAATCCTTGTTTTTCATCTTAAATATCGCTTATTGTCATCGAAATCCTTGTTTTTAACCCTAAAATATCGCTTATTTTCATCGAAATCCCTGTTTTTAACCCTTAAATATCGCTTATTTTCATCGAAATCCTTGTTTTTCCCTTTAAATATCGCTTATTTTCATGGAGATCCCTGTTTTTCCCTAAAATATCGCTTATTTTCATGGAAATCCCTGTTTTTAACCCTTAAATATCGCTTATTTTCATAGAAATCCCTGTTTTTAACCCGAAAATATCGCTTATTCTCATAGAAATCACTGTATTTGCACTAAAATATCGCTTATTATCATAGAAATCCTTGTTTATCCCCTTAAATATCGCTTATTTTCATGGAAATCCCTGTTTTTAACCCTAAAATATCGCTTATTTTCATGGAAATCCCTGTTTTTAACCCTAAAATATCGCTTATTTTCATGGAATTCCTTGTTTTTCCCCTTAAATATCGCTTATTTTCATGGAGATCCCTGTTTTTCCCGTAAAATATCGCTTATTTTCATGGAAATCCCTGTTTTTAACCCTAAAATATCGCTTTTTTTCATGGAAATCCCTGTTTTTAAGCCTAAAATATAGCTTATTTTCATAGAAATCACTGTATTTGCACTAAAATATCGCTTATTATCATAGAAATCCTTGTTTATCCCCTTAAATATCGCTTATTTTCATGGAAATTCCTGTTTTTAACCCTTAAATATCGCTTATTTTCATGGAAATCCTTGTTTTTAACCCTAAAATATCACTTATTTTCATGGAAATCCCTGTTTTTAACCCTAAAATATCGCTTATTTTCATGGAAATCCCTGCTTTTAACCCTAAAATATCGCTTATTTTCATGGAAATCCCTGTTTTTAACCCTAAAATATCGCTTATTTTCATAGAAATACCTGCTTTTAACCCTAAAATATCGCTTATTTTCATAGAAATCCCTGTTTTTAACCCTAAAATATCGCTTATTTTCATCGAAATCTCTGTTTTTCTCCTAAAATATCGCTTATTTTCATAGAAATCCGTGTTTTTAACCCTAAAATATCGCTTATTTTCATGGAAATCCCTGTTTTTAAGCCTAAAATATCGCTTATTTTCATGGAAATCCCTGTTTTTCCCCTTAAATATCGCTTTTTTTCATAGAAATCCCTGTTTTTAATCTTAAATATCGCTAATTTTCTTGGAAATCCCTGTTTTTAACCTTAAATATCGCTTTTTTTCATCGAAATCCCTGTTTTTAACCCTATAATATCGCTTATTTTCATCGAAATCCCTGTTTTTAACCCTTAAATATCGCTTATTTTCATCGAAATCCCTGTTTTTAACCCTAAAATATCGCTAATTTTCTTGGAAATCCCTGTTTTTAACCGTAAATATCGCTTTTTTTTCATCGAAATCCCTGTTTTTAACCCTAAAATGTCAATTATTTTCATAGAAATACCTGTTTTTAACCCTTAAATATCGCTTATTTTCATAGAAATCCTTGTTTTTAACCCTGAAATATCGCTTATTTTCTTAGAAATCCCTGTTTTTAACCCTAAAATATGGCTTATTTTCATGGAAATCCTTGTTTTTCATCTTAAATATCGCTTATTGTCATCGAAATCCTTGTTTTTAACCCTAAAATATCGCTTATTTTCATCGAAATCCCTGTTTTTAACCCTTAAATATCGCTTATTTTCATCGAAATCCTTGTTTTTCCCTTTAAATATCGCTTATTTTCATGGAGATCCCTGTTTTTCCCGTAAAATATCGCTTATTTTCATGGAAATCCCTGTTTTTAACCCTTAAATATCGCTTATTTTCATAGAAATCCCTGTTTTTAACCCGAAAATATCGCTTATTCTCATAGAAATCACTGTATTTGCACTAAAATATCGCTTATTATCATAGAAATCCTTGTTTATCCCCTTAAATATCGCTTATTTTCATGGAAATCCCTGTTTTTAACCCTAAAATATCGCTTATTTTCATGGAAATCCCTGTTTTTAACCCTAAAATATCGCTTATTTTCATGGAAATCCCTGTTTTTAACCCTAAAATATCGCTTATTCTCATAGAAATCCCTGCTTTTAACCCTAAAATATCGCTTATTTTCATAGAAATCCCTGCTTTTAACCCTAAAATATCGCTTATTTTCATAGAATTCCCTGTTTTTAACCCTAAAATATCGCTTATTTTCATCGAAATCTCTGTTTTTCTCCTAAAATATCGCTTATTTTCATAGAAATCCGTGTTTTTAACCCTAAAATATCGCTTATTTTCAAGGAAATCCCTGTTTTTAACCCTAAAATATCGCTTATTTTCATGGAAATCCCTGTTTTTAAGCCTAAAATATAGCTTATTTTCATAGAAATCACTGTATTAGCACTAAAATATCACTTATTATCATAGAAATCCTTGTTTATCCCCTTAAATATCGCTTATTTTCATGGAAATTCCTGTTTTTAACCCTAAAATATCGCTTATTTTCATGGAAATCCTTGTTTTAAACCCTAAAATATCACTTATTTTCATGGAAATCCCTGTTTTTAACCCTAAAATATCGCTTATTTTCATGGAAATCCCTGTTTTTAACCCTTAAATATCGCTTATTTTCATGGAAATCCCTGTTTTTAACCCTAAAATATCGCTTATTCTCATAGAAATACCTGCTTTTAACCCTAAAATATCGCTTATTTTCATCGAAATCCCTGCTTTTAACCCTAAAATATCGCTTATTTTCATAGAAATCCCTGTTTTTAACCCTAAAATATCGCTTATTTTCATCGAAATCTCTGTTTTTCTCCTAAAATATCGCTTATTTTCATAGAAATCCCTGTTTTTAACCCGAAAATATCGCTTATTTTCATGGAAATCCCTGTTTTTAACCCTAAAATATCGCTTATTTTCATGGAAATCCATGTTTTTCCCCTTAAATATCGCTTTTTTTCATAGAAATCCCTGTTTTTAATCTTAAATATCGCTTATTTTCATAGAAATTCCTGCTTTTAACCCTAAAATATCGCTTATTTTCATAGAAATCCCTGTTTTTAACCCGAAAATATTGCTTATTTTCATCGAAATCCCTGTTTTTAACCCTAAATATCGCTTATTTTCATCGAAATCCCTGTTTTTAACCCTAAAATATCGCTTATTTTCATAGAAATCCCTGTTTTAACCCTAAAATATCGCTTATTTTCATAGAAATCCCTGTTTTTAACCCTAAAATATCGCTTATTTTCATCGAAATCTCTGTTTTTCTCCTAAAATATCGCTTATTTTCATAGAAATCCCTGTTTTTAACCCTAAAATATCGCTTATTTTCATGGAAATCCCTGTTTTTAACCCTAAAATATCGCTTATTTTCATGGAAATCCATGTTTTTCCACTAAAATATCGCTTTTTTTCATAGAAATCCCTGTTTTTAACCCTAAAATATCGCTAATTTTCTTGGAAATCCCTGTTTTTAACCTTAAATATCGCTTTTTTTCATCGAAATCCCTGTTTTTAACCCTAAAATATCGCTTATTTTCATCGAAATCCCTGTTTTTAACCCTTAAATATCGCTTATTTTCATAGAAATCCCTGTTTTTAACCCTAAAATATTGCTTATTTTCATGGAAATCCCTGTTTTTAACCGTAAATATCGCTTTTTTTCATCGAAATCCCTGTTTTTAACCCTAAAATGTCAATTATTTTCATAGAAATACCTGTTTTTAACCCTTAAATATCGCTTATTTTCATAGAAATCTTTGTTTTTAACCCTGAAATATCGCTTATTTTCATAGAAATCCCTGTTTTTAACCCTAAAATATCGCTTATTTTCATCGAAATCCTTGTTTTTCATCTTAAATATCGCTTATTTTCATGGAAATCCTTGTTTTTCGCCTTAAATATCGCTTATTGTCATCGAAATCCTTGTTTTTCACCCTAAAATATCGCTTATTTTCATGGAAATCCCTGTTTTTTAACCCTTAAATATCGCTTATTTTCATCGAAATCCTTGTTTTTCCCTTTAAATATCGCTTATTTTCATGGAGATCCCTGTTTTTCCCGTAAAATATCGCTTATTTTCATGGAAATCCCTGTTTTTAACCCTAAAATATCGCTTATTTTCATGGAAATCCCTGTTTTTAAGCCTAAAATATAGCTTATTTTCATAGAAATCACTGTATTTGCACTAAAATATCGCTTATTATCATAGAAATCCTTGTTTATCCCCTTAAATATCGCTTATTTTCATGGAAATCCCTGTTTTTAACCCTAAAATATCGCTTATTTTCATGGAAATCCTTGTTTTTAACCCTTAAATATCGCTTATTTTCATAGAAATCCCTGCTTTTAACCCTAAAATATCGCTTATTTTCATAGAAATACCTGCTTTTAACCCTAAAATATCGCTTATTTTCATCGAAATCCCTGCTTTTAACCCTAAAATATCGCTTATTTTCATAGAAATCCCTGTTTTTAACCCTAAAATATTGCTTATTTTCATCGAAATCTCTGTTTTTCTCCTAAAATATCGCTTATTTTCATAGAAATCCCTGTTTTTAACCCTAAAATATCGCTTTTTTTCATCGAAATCCCTGTTTTTAACCCTAAAATATCGCTTATTTTCATCGAAATCCCTGTTTTTCAGCCTAAAATATAGCTTATTTTAATAGAAATCCCTGTTTTTAACCCTAAAATATCGCTAATTTTCTTGGAAATCCCTGTTTTTAACCGTAAATATCGCTTTTTTTCATCGAAATCCCTGTTTTTAACCCTAAAATGTCAATTATTGTCATAGAAATACCTGTTTTTAACCCTTAAATATCGCTTATTTTCATTGAAATCCTTGTTTTTAACCCTGAAATATCGCTTATTTTCATAGAAATCCCTGTTTTTTACCCTAAAATATCGCTTATTTTCATCGAAATCCTTGTTTTTCATCTTAAATATCGCTTATTTTCATGGAAATCCTTGTTTTTCCCCTTAAATATCGCTTATTGTCATCGAAATCCTTGTTTTTAACCCTGAAATATCGCTTATTTTCATAGAAATCCCTGTTTTTAACCCTAAAATATCGCTTATTTTCATGGAAATCCTTGTTTTTCCCCTTAAATATCGCTTATTTTCATGGAGATTCCTGTTTTTCCCGTAAAATATCGCTTATTTTCATGGAAATCCCTGTTTTTAACCCGAAAATATCGCTTATTTTCATGGAAATCCCTGTTTTTTACCTTAAAATATCGCTTATTTTCATAGAAATCACTGTATTTGCACTAAAATATCGCTTATTATCATAGAAATCCTTGTTTATCCCCTTAAATATCGCTTATTTTCATGGAAATCCTTGTTTTTAACCCTAAAATATCGCTTATTTTCATGGAAATCCCTGTTTTTAACCCTAAAATATCGCTTATTTTCATGGAAATCCCTGTTTTTAACCCTGAAATATCGCTTATTTTCATGGAAATCCCTGTTTTTAACCCTAAAATATCGCTTATTCTCATAGAAATACCTGCTTTTAACCCTAAAATATCGCTTATTTTCATAGAAATCCCTGCTTTTAACCCTAAAATATCGCTTATTTTCATAGAAATCCCTGTTTTTAACCCTAAAATATCGCTTATTTTCATCGAAATCTCTGTTTTTCTCCTAAAATATCGCTTATTTTCATAGAAATCCCTGTTTTTAACCCTAAAATATCGCTAATTTTCTTGGAAATGCCTGTTTTTAACCGTAAATATCGCTTTTTTTCATCGAAATCCCTGTTTTTAACCCTAAAATGTCAATTATTTTCATAGAAATACCTGTTTTTAACCCTTAAATATCGCTTATTTTCATGGAGATCCCTGTTTTTCCCGTAAAATATCGCTTATTTTCATGGAAATCCCTGTTTTTAACCCTTAAGTATCGCTTATTTTCATAGAAATCCCTGTTTTTAACCCGAAAATATCGCTTATTCTCATAGAAATCACTGTATTTGCACTAAAATATCGCTTATTATCATAGAAATCCTTGTTTATCCCCTTAAATATCGCTTATTTTCATGGAAATCCCTGTTTTTAACCCTAAAATATCGCTTATTTTCATGGAAATCCCTGTTTTTAACCCTGAAATATCGCTTATTTTCATGGAAATCCCTGTTTTTAACCCTAAAATATCGCTTATTCTCATAGAAATACCTGCTTTTAACCCTAAAATATCGCTTATTTTCATAGAAATCCCTGCTTTTAACCCTAAAATATCGCTTATTTTCATAGAAATCCCTGTTTTTAACCCTAAAATATCGCTTATTTTCATAGAAATCCCTGTTTTTAACCCTTAAATATCGCTTATTTTCATAGAAATCCCTGTTTTTAACCCTAAAATATCGCTAATTTTCTTGGAAATGCCTGTTTTTAACCGTAAATATCGCTTTTTTTCATCGAAATCCCTGTTTTTAACCCTAAAATGTCAATTATTTTCATAGAAATACCTGTTTTTAACCCTTAAATATCGCTTATTTTCATAGAAATCCTTGTTTTTAACCCTAAAATATCGCTTATTTTCATCGAAATCCCTGTTTTTCATCTTAAATATCGCTTATTTTCATGGAAATCCCTGTTTTTCCCCTTAAATATCGCTTATTGTCATCGAAATCCTTGTTTTTCATCTTAAATATCGCTTATTTTCATCGAAATCCCTGTTTTTAACCCTAAAATATCGCTTATTTTTATGGAAATCCTTGTTTTTCCCCTTAAATATCGCTTATTTTCATGGAGATCCCTGTTTTTCCCGTAAAATATCGCTTATTTTCATGGAAATCCCTGTTTTTAACCCTAAAATATCGCTTATTTTCATGGAAATCCCTGTTTTTAAGCCTAAAATATAGCTTATTTTCATAGAAATCACTGTATTTGCACTAAAATATCGCTTATTATCATAGAAATCCTTGTTTATCCCCTTAAATATCGCTTATTTTCATGGAAATTCCTGTTTTTAACCCTTAAATATCGCTTATTTTCATGGAAATCCTTGTTTTTAACCCTAAAATATCACTTATTTTCATGGAAATCCCTGTTTTTAACCCTAAAATATCGCTTATTTTCATGGAAATCCCTGTTTTTAACCCTAAAATATCGCTTATTTTCATGGAAATCCCTGCTTTTAACCTTAAAATATCGCTTATTTTCATAGAAATCCGTGTTTTTAACCCTAAAATATCGCTTATTTTCATAGAAATCCCTGCTTTTAACCCTAAAATATCGCTTATTTTCATAGAAATCCCTGTTTTTAACCCTAAAATATCGCTTATTTTCATCGAAATCTCTGTTTTTCTCCTAAAATATCGCTTATTTTCATGGAAATCCGTGTTTTTAACCCTTAAATATCGCTTATTTTCATGGAAATCCCTGTTTTTAACCCTAAAATATCGCTTATTTTCATGGAAATCCATGTTTTTCCCCTTAAATATCGCTTTTTTTCATAGAAATCCCTGTTTTTAATCTTAAATATCGCTAATTTTCTTGGAAATCCCTGTTTTTAACCATAAATTTCGCTTTTTTTCATCGAAATCCCTGTTTTTAACCCTATAATATCGCTTATTTTCATCGAAGTCCCTGTTTTTAACCCTTAAATATCGCTTATTTTCATAGAAATCCCTGTTTTTAACCCTAAAATATCGCTAATTTTCTTGGAAATCCCTGTTTTTAACCCTAAAATGTCAATTATTTTCATAGAAATACCTGTTTTTAACCCTTAAATATCGCTTATTTTCATAGAAATCCTTGTTTTTAACCCTGAAATATCGCTTATTTTCATAGAAATCCCTGTTTTTAACCCTAAAATATGGCTTATTTTCATAGAAATCCTTGTTTTTCATCTTAAATATCGCTTATTGTCATCGAAATCCTTGTTTTTAACCCTAAAATATCGCTTATTTTCATCGAAATCCCTGTTTTTAACCCTTAAATATCGCTTATTTTCATCGAAATCCTTGTTTTTCCCTTTAAATATCGCTTATTTTCATGGAGATCCCTGTTTTTCCCGTAAAATATCGCTTATTTTCATGGAAATCCCTGTTTTTAACCCTTAAATATCGCTTATTTTCATAGAAATCCCTGTTTTTAACCCGAAAATATCGCTTATTCTCATAGAAATCACTGTATTTGCACTAAAATATCGCTTATTATCATAGAAATCCTTGTTTATCCCCTTAAATATCGCTTATTTTCATGGAAATCCCTGTTTTTAACCCTAAAATATCGCTTATTTTCATGGAAATCCCTGTTTTTAACCCTAAAATATCGCTTATTTTCATGGAATTCCTTGTTTTTCCCCTTAAATATCGCTTATTTTCATGGAGATCCCTGTTTTTCCCGTAAAATATCGCTTATTTTCATGGAAATCCCTGTTTTTAACCCTAAAATATCGCTTTTTTTCATGGAAATCCCTGTTTTTAAGCCTAAAATATAGCTTATTTTCATAGAAATCACTGTATTTGCACTAAAATATCGCTTATTATCATAGAAATCCTTGTTTATCCCCTTAAATATCGCTTATTTTCATGGAAATTCCTGTTTTTAACCCTTAAATATCGCTTATTTTCATGGAAATCCTTGTTTTTAACCCTAAAATATCACTTATTTTCATGGAAATCCCTGTTTTTAACCCTAAAATATCGCTTATTTTCATGGAAATCCCTGCTTTTAACCCTAAAATATCGCTTATTTTCATGGAAATCCCTGTTTTTAACCCTAAAATATCGCTTATTTTCATAGAAATACCTGCTTTTAACCCTAAAATATCGCTTATTTTCATAGAAATCCCTGTTTTTAACCCTAAAATATCGCTTATTTTCATCGAAATCTCTGTTTTTCTCCTAAAATATCGCTTATTTTCATAGAAATCCGTGTTTTTAACCCTAAAATATCGCTTATTTTCATGGAAATCCCTGTTTTTAACCCTAAAATATCGCTTATTTTCATGGAAATCCCTGTTTTTCCCCTTAAATATCGCTTTTTTTCATAGAAATCCCTGTTTTTAATCTTAAATATCGCTAATTTTCTTGGAAATCCCTGTTTTTAACCTTAAATATCGCTTTTTTTCATCGAAATCCCTGTTTTTAACCCTATAATATCGCTTATTTTCATCGAAATCCCTGTTTTTAACCCTTAAATATCGCTTATTTTCTTAGAAATCCCTGTTTTTAACCCTAAAATATCGCTAATTTTCTTGGAAATCCCTGTTTTTAACCGTAAATATCGCTTTTTTTTCATCGAAATCCCTGTTTTTAACCCTAAAATGTCAATTATTTTCATAGAAATACCTGTTTTTAACCCTTAAATATCGCTTATTTTCATAGAAATCCTTGTTTTTAACCCTGAAATATCGCTTATTTTCTTAGAAATCCCTGTTTTTAACCCTAAAATATGGCTTATTTTCATGGAAATCCTTGTTTTTCATCTTAAATATCGCTTATTGTCATCGAAATCCTTGTTTTTAACCCTAAAATATCGCTTATTTTCATCGAAATCCCTGTTTTTAACCCTTAAATATCGCTTATTTTCATCGAAATCCTTGTTTTTCCCTTTAAATATCGCTTATTTTCATGGAGATCCCTGTTTTTCCCGTAAAATATCGCTTATTTTCATGGAAATCCCTGTTTTTAACCCTTAAATATCGCTTATTTTCATAGAAATCCCTGTTTTTAACCCGAAAATATCGCTTATTCTCATAGAAATCACTGTATTTGCACTAAAATATCGCTTATTATCATAGAAATCCTTGTTTATCCCCTTAAATATCGCTTATTTTCATGGAAATCCCTGTTTTTAACCCTAAAATATCGCTTATTTTCATGGAAATCCCTGTTTTTAACCCTAAAATATCGCTTATTTTCATGGAAATCCCTGTTTTTAACCCTAAAATATCGCTTATTCTCATAGAAATCCCTGCTTTTAACCCTAAAATATCGCTTATTTTCATAGAAATCCCTGCTTTTAACCCTAAAATATCGCTTATTTTCATAGAATTCCCTGTTTTTAACCCTAAAATATCGCTTATTTTCATCGAAATCTCTGTTTTTCTCCTAAAATATCGCTTATTTTCATAGAAATCCGTGTTTTTAACCCTAAAATATCGCTTATTTTCAAGGAAATCCCTGTTTTTAACCCTAAAATATCGCTTATTTTCATGGAAATCCCTGTTTTTAAGCCTAAAATATAGCTTATTTTCATAGAAATCACTGTATTAGCACTAAAATATCACTTATTATCATAGAAATCCTTGTTTATCCCCTTAAATATCGCTTATTTTCATGGAAATTCCTGTTTTTAACCCTAAAATATCGCTTATTTTCATGGAAATCCTTGTTTTAAACCCTAAAATATCACTTATTTTCATGGAAATCCCTGTTTTTAACCCTAAAATATCGCTTATTTTCATGGAAATCCCTGTTTTTAACCCTTAAATATCGCTTATTTTCATGGAAATCCCTGTTTTTAACCCTAAAATATCGCTTATTCTCATAGAAATACCTGCTTTTAACCCTAAAATATCGCTTATTTTCATCGAAATCCCTGCTTTTAACCCTAAAATATCGCTTATTTTCATAGAAATCCCTGTTTTTAACCCTAAAATATCGCTTATTTTCATCGAAATCTCTGTTTTTCTCCTAAAATATCGCTTATTTTCATAGAAATCCCTGTTTTTAACCCGAAAATATCGCTTATTTTCATGGAAATCCCTGTTTTTAACCCTAAAATATCGCTTATTTTCATGGAAATCCATGTTTTTCCCCTTAAATATCGCTTTTTTTCATAGAAATCCCTGTTTTTAATCTTAAATATCGCTTATTTTCATAGAAATTCCTGCTTTTAACCCTAAAATATCGCTTATTTTCATAGAAATCCCTGTTTTTAACCCGAAAATATTGCTTATTTTCATCGAAATCCCTGTTTTTAACCCTAAATATCGCTTATTTTCATCGAAATCCCTGTTTTTAACCCTAAAATATCGCTTATTTTCATAGAAATCCCTGTTTTAACCCTAAAATATCGCTTATTTTCATAGAAATCCCTGTTTTTAACCCTAAAATATCGCTTATTTTCATCGAAATCTCTGTTTTTCTCCTAAAATATCGCTTATTTTCATAGAAATCCCTGTTTTTAACCCTAAAATATCGCTTATTTTCATGGAAATCCCTGTTTTTAACCCTAAAATATCGCTTATTTTCATGGAAATCCATGTTTTTCCACTAAAATATCGCTTTTTTTCATAGAAATCCCTGTTTTTAACCCTAAAATATCGCTAATTTTCTTGGAAATCCCTGTTTTTAACCTTAAATATCGCTTTTTTTCATCGAAATCCCTGTTTTTAACCCTAAAATATCGCTTATTTTCATCGAAATCCCTGTTTTTAACCCTTAAATATCGCTTATTTTCATCGAAATCCTTGTTTTTCATCTTAAATATCGCTTATTTTCATGGAAATCCTTGTTTTTCGCCTTAAATATCGCTTATTGTCATCGAAATCCTTGTTTTTCACCCTAAAATATCGCTTATTTTCATGGAAATCCCTGTTTTTTAACCCTTAAATATCGCTTATTTTCATCGAAATCCTTGTTTTTCCCTTTAAATATCGCTTATTTTCATGGAGATCCCTGTTTTTCCCGTAAAATATCGCTTATTTTCATGGAAATCCCTGTTTTTAACCCTAAAATATCGCTTATTTTCATGGAAATCCCTGTTTTTAAGCCTAAAATATAGCTTATTTTCATAGAAATCACTGTATTTGCACTAAAATATCGCTTATTATCATAGAAATCCTTGTTTATCCCCTTAAATATCGCTTATTTTCATGGAAATCCCTGTTTTTAACCCTAAAATATCGCTTATTCTCATAGAAATACCTGCTTTTAACCCTAAAATATCGCTTATTTTCATAGAAATCCCTGCTTTTAACCCTAAAATATCGCTTATTTTCATAGAAATCCCTGTTTTTAACCCTAAAATATCGCTTATTTTCATCGAAATCTCTGTTTTTCTCCTAAAATATCGCTTATTTTCATAGAAATCCCTGTTTTTAACCCTAAAATATCGCTAATTTTCTTGGAAATGCCTGTTTTTAACCGTAAATATCGCTTTTTTTCATCGAAATCCCTGTTTTTAACCCTAAAATGTCAATTATTTTCATAGAAATACCTGTTTTTAACCCTTAAATATCGCTTATTTTCATGGAGATCCCTGTTTTTCCCGTAAAATATCGCTTATTTTCATGGAAATCCCTGTTTTTAACCCTTAAGTATCGCTTATTTTCATAGAAATCCCTGTTTTTAACCCGAAAATATCGCTTATTCTCATAGAAATCACTGTATTTGCACTAAAATATCGCTTATTATCATAGAAATCCTTGTTTATCCCCTTAAATATCGCTTATTTTCATGGAAATCCCTGTTTTTAACCCTAAAATATCGCTTATTTTCATGGAAATCCCTGTTTTTAACCCTGAAATATCGCTTATTTTCATGGAAATCCCTGTTTTTAACCCTAAAATATCGCTTATTCTCATAGAAATACCTGCTTTTAACCCTAAAATATCGCTTATTTTCATAGAAATCCCTGCTTTTAACCCTAAAATATCGCTTATTTTCATAGAAATCCCTGTTTTTAACCCTAAAATATCGCTTATTTTCATAGAAATCCCTGTTTTTAACCCTTAAATATCGCTTATTTTCATAGAAATCCCTGTTTTTAACCCTAAAATATCGCTAATTTTCTTGGAAATGCCTGTTTTTAACCGTAAATATCGCTTTTTTTCATCGAAATCCCTGTTTTTAACCCTAAAATGTCAATTATTTTCATAGAAATACCTGTTTTTAACCCTTAAATATCGCTTATTTTCATAGAAATCCTTGTTTTTAACCCTAAAATATCGCTTATTTTCATCGAAATCCCTGTTTTTCATCTTAAATATCGCTTATTTTCATGGAAATCCCTGTTTTTCCCCTTAAATATCGCTTATTGTCATCGAAATCCTTGTTTTTCATCTTAAATATCGCTTATTTTCATCGAAATCCCTGTTTTTAACCCTAAAATATCGCTTATTTTTATGGAAATCCTTGTTTTTCCCCTTAAATATCGCTTATTTTCATGGAGATCCCTGTTTTTCCCGTAAAATATCGCTTATTTTCATGGAAATCCCTGTTTTTAACCCTAAAATATCGCTTATTTTCATGGAAATCCCTGTTTTTAAGCCTAAAATATAGCTTATTTTCATAGAAATCACTGTATTTGCACTAAAATATCGCTTATTATCATAGAAATCCTTGTTTATCCCCTTAAATATCGCTTATTTTCATGGAAATTCCTGTTTTTAACCCTTAAATATCGCTTATTTTCATGGAAATCCTTGTTTTTAACCCTAAAATATCACTTATTTTCATGGAAATCCCTGTTTTTAACCCTAAAATATCGCTTATTTTCATGGAAATCCCTGTTTTTAACCCTAAAATATCGCTTATTTTCATGGAAATCCCTGCTTTTAACCTTAAAATATCGCTTATTTTCATAGAAATCCGTGTTTTTAACCCTAAAATATCGCTTATTTTCATAGAAATCCCTGCTTTTAACCCTAAAATATCGCTTATTTTCATAGAAATCCCTGTTTTTAACCCTAAAATATCGCTTATTTTCATCGAAATCTCTGTTTTTCTCCTAAAATATCGCTTATTTTCATGGAAATCCGTGTTTTTAACCCTTAAATATCGCTTATTTTCATGGAAATCCCTGTTTTTAACCCTAAAATATCGCTTATTTTCATGGAAATCCATGTTTTTCCCCTTAAATATCGCTTTTTTTCATAGAAATCCCTGTTTTTAATCTTAAATATCGCTAATTTTCTTGGAAATCCCTGTTTTTAACCATAAATTTCGCTTTTTTTCATCGAAATCCCTGTTTTTAACCCTATAATATCGCTTATTTTCATCGAAGTCCCTGTTTTTAACCCTTAAATATCGCTTATTTTCATAGAAATCCCTGTTTTTAACCCTAAAATATCGCTAATTTTCTTGGAAATCCCTGTTTTTAACCCTAAAATGTCAATTATTTTCATAGAAATACCTGTTTTTAACCCTTAAATATCGCTTATTTTCATAGAAATCCTTGTTTTTAACCCTGAAATATCGCTTATTTTCATAGAAATCCCTGTTTTTAACCCTAAAATATGGCTTATTTTCATAGAAATCCTTGTTTTTCATCTTAAATATCGCTTATTGTCATCGAAATCCTTGTTTTTAACCCTAAAATATCGCTTATTTTCATCGAAATCCCTGTTTTTAACCCTTAAATATCGCTTATTTTCATCGAAATCCTTGTTTTTCCCTTTAAATATCGCTTATTTTCATGGAGATCCCTGTTTTTCCCTAAAATATCGCTTATTTTCATGGAAATCCCTGTTTTTAACCCTTAAATATCGCTTATTTTCATAGAAATCCCTGTTTTTAACCCGAAAATATCGCTTATTCTCATAGAAATCACTGTATTTGCACTAAAATATCGCTTATTATCATAGAAATCCTTGTTTATCCCCTTAAATATCGCTTATTTTCATGGAAATCCCTGTTTTTAACCCTAAAATATCGCTTATTTTCATGGAAATCCCTGTTTTTAACCCTAAAATATCGCTTATTTTCATGGAATTCCTTGTTTTTCCCCTTAAATATCGCTTATTTTCATGGAGATCCCTGTTTTTCCCGTAAAATATCGCTTATTTTCATGGAAATCCCTGTTTTTAACCCTAAAATATCGCTTTTTTTCATGGAAATCCCTGTTTTTAAGCCTAAAATATAGCTTATTTTCATAGAAATCACTGTATTTGCACTAAAATATCGCTTATTATCATAGAAATCCTTGTTTATCCCCTTAAATATCGCTTATTTTCATGGAAATTCCTGTTTTTAACCCTTAAATATCGCTTATTTTCATGGAAATCCTTGTTTTTAACCCTAAAATATCACTTATTTTCATGGAAATCCCTGTTTTTAACCCTAAAATATCGCTTATTTTCATGGAAATCCCTGCTTTTAACCCTAAAATATCGCTTATTTTCATGGAAATCCCTGTTTTTAACCCTAAAATATCGCTTATTTTCATAGAAATACCTGCTTTTAACCCTAAAATATCGCTTATTTTCATAGAAATCCCTGTTTTTAACCCTAAAATATCGCTTATTTTCATCGAAATCTCTGTTTTTCTCCTAAAATATCGCTTATTTTCATAGAAATCCGTGTTTTTAACCCTAAAATATCGCTTATTTTCATGGAAATCCCTGTTTTTAAGCCTAAAATATCGCTTATTTTCATGGAAATCCCTGTTTTTCCCCTTAAATATCGCTTTTTTTCATAGAAATCCCTGTTTTTAATCTTAAATATCGCTAATTTTCTTGGAAATCCCTGTTTTTAACCTTAAATATCGCTTTTTTTCATCGAAATCCCTGTTTTTAACCCTATAATATCGCTTATTTTCATCGAAATCCCTGTTTTTAACCCTTAAATATCGCTTATTTTCTTAGAAATCCCTGTTTTTAACCCTAAAATATCGCTAATTTTCTTGGAAATCCCTGTTTTTAACCGTAAATATCGCTTTTTTTTCATCGAAATCCCTGTTTTTAACCCTAAAATGTCAATTATTTTCATAGAAATACCTGTTTTTAACCCTTAAATATCGCTTATTTTCATAGAAATCCTTGTTTTTAACCCTGAAATATCGCTTATTTTCTTAGAAATCCCTGTTTTTAACCCTAAAATATGGCTTATTTTCATGGAAATCCTTGTTTTTCATCTTAAATATCGCTTATTGTCATCGAAATCCTTGTTTTTAACCCTAAAATATCGCTTATTTTCATCGAAATCCCTGTTTTTAACCCTTAAATATCGCTTATTTTCATCGAAATCCTTGTTTTTCCCTTTAAATATCGCTTATTTTCATGGAGATCCCTGTTTTTCCCGTAAAATATCGCTTATTTTCATGGAAATCCCTGTTTTTAACCCTTAAATATCGCTTATTTTCATAGAAATCCCTGTTTTTAACCCGAAAATATCGCTTATTCTCATAGAAATCACTGTATTTGCACTAAAATATCGCTTATTATCATAGAAATCCTTGTTTATCCCCTTAAATATCGCTTATTTTCATGGAAATCCCTGTTTTTAACCCTAAAATATCGCTTATTTTCATGGAAATCCCTGTTTTTAACCCTAAAATATCGCTTATTTTCATGGAAATCCCTGTTTTTAACCCTAAAATATCGCTTATTCTCATAGAAATCCCTGCTTTTAACCCTAAAATATCGCTTATTTTCATAGAAATCCCTGCTTTTAACCCTAAAATATCGCTTATTTTCATAGAATTCCCTGTTTTTAACCCTAAAATATCGCTTATTTTCATCGAAATCTCTGTTTTTCTCCTAAAATATCGCTTATTTTCATAGAAATCCGTGTTTTTAACCCTAAAATATCGCTTATTTTCAAGGAAATCCCTGTTTTTAACCCTAAAATATCGCTTATTTTCATGGAAATCCCTGTTTTTAAGCCTAAAATATAGCTTATTTTCATAGAAATCACTGTATTAGCACTAAAATATCACTTATTATCATAGAAATCCTTGTTTATCCCCTTAAATATCGCTTATTTTCATGGAAATTCCTGTTTTTAACCCTAAAATATCGCTTATTTTCATGGAAATCCTTGTTTTAAACCCTAAAATATCACTTATTTTCATGGAAATCCCTGTTTTTAACCCTAAAATATCGCTTATTTTCATGGAAATCCCTGTTTTTAACCCTTAAATATCGCTTATTTTCATGGAAATCCCTGTTTTTAACCCTAAAATATCGCTTATTCTCATAGAAATACCTGCTTTTAACCCTAAAATATCGCTTATTTTCATCGAAATCCCTGCTTTTAACCCTAAAATATCGCTTATTTTCATAGAAATCCCTGTTTTTAACCCTAAAATATCGCTTATTTTCATCGAAATCTCTGTTTTTCTCCTAAAATATCGCTTATTTTCATAGAAATCCCTGTTTTTAACCCGAAAATATCGCTTATTTTCATGGAAATCCCTGTTTTTAACCCTAAAATATCGCTTATTTTCATGGAAATCCATGTTTTTCCCCTTAAATATCGCTTTTTTTCATAGAAATCCCTGTTTTTAATCTTAAATATCGCTTATTTTCATAGAAATTCCTGCTTTTAACCCTAAAATATCGCTTATTTTCATAGAAATCCCTGTTTTTAACCCGAAAATATTGCTTATTTTCATCGAAATCCCTGTTTTTAACCCTAAATATCGCTTATTTTCATCGAAATCCCTGTTTTTAACCCTAAAATATCGCTTATTTTCATAGAAATCCCTGTTTTAACCCTAAAATATCGCTTATTTTCATAGAAATCCCTGTTTTTAACCCTAAAATATCGCTTATTTTCATCGAAATCTCTGTTTTTCTCCTAAAATATCGCTTATTTTCATAGAAATCCCTGTTTTTAACCCTAAAATATCGCTTATTTTCATGGAAATCCCTGTTTTTAACCCTAAAATATCGCTTATTTTCATGGAAATCCATGTTTTTCCACTAAAATATCGCTTTTTTTCATAGAAATCCCTGTTTTTAACCCTAAAATATCGCTAATTTTCTTGGAAATCCCTGTTTTTAACCTTAAATATCGCTTTTTTTCATCGAAATCCCTGTTTTTAACCCTAAAATATCGCTTATTTTCATCGAAATCCCTGTTTTTAACCCTTAAATATCGCTTATTTTCATAGAAATCCCTGTTTTTAACCCTAAAATATTGCTTATTTTCATGGAAATCCCTGTTTTTAACCGTAAATATCGCTTTTTTTCATCGAAATCCCTGTTTTTAACCCTAAAATGTCAATTATTTTCATAGAAATACCTGTTTTTAACCCTTAAATATCGCTTATTTTCATAGAAATCTTTGTTTTTAACCCTGAAATATCGCTTATTTTCATAGAAATCCCTGTTTTTAACCCTAAAATATCGCTTATTTTCATCGAAATCCTTGTTTTTCATCTTAAATATCGCTTATTTTCATGGAAATCCTTGTTTTTCGCCTTAAATATCGCTTATTGTCATCGAAATCCTTGTTTTTCACCCTAAAATATCGCTTATTTTCATGGAAATCCCTGTTTTTTAACCCTTAAATATCGCTTATTTTCATCGAAATCCTTGTTTTTCCCTTTAAATATCACTTATTTTCATGGAGATCCCTGTTTTTCCCGTAAAATATCGCTTATTTTCATGGAAATCCCTGTTTTTAACCCTAAAATATCGCTTATTTTCATGGAAATCCCTGTTTTTAAGCCTAAAATATAGCTTATTTTCATAGAAATCACTGTATTTGCACTAAAATATCGCTTATTATCATAGAAATCCTTGTTTATCCCCTTAAATATCGCTTATTTTCATGGAAATCCCTGTTTTTAACCCTAAAATATCGCTTATTCTCATAGAAATACCTGCTTTTAACCCTAAAATATCGCTTATTTTCATAGAAATCCCTGCTTTTAACCCTAAAATATCGCTTATTTTCATAGAAATCCCTGTTTTTAACCCTAAAATATCGCTTATTTTCATCGAAATCTCTGTTTTTCTCCTAAAATATCGCTTATTTTCATAGAAATCCCTGTTTTTAACCCTAAAATATCGCTAATTTTCTTGGAAATGCCTGTTTTTAACCGTAAATATCGCTTTTTTTCATCGAAATCCCTGTTTTTAACCCTAAAATGTCAATTATTTTCATAGAAATACCTGTTTTTAACCCTTAAATATCGCTTATTTTCATGGAGATCCCTGTTTTTCCCGTAAAATATCGCTTATTTTCATGGAAATCCCTGTTTTTAACCCTTAAGTATCGCTTATTTTCATAGAAATCCCTGTTTTTAACCCGAAAATATCGCTTATTCTCATAGAAATCACTGTATTTGCACTAAAATATCGCTTATTATCATAGAAATCCTTGTTTATCCCCTTAAATATCGCTTATTTTCATGGAAATCCCTGTTTTTAACCCTAAAATATCGCTTATTTTCATAGAAATCCCTGTTTTTACCCTAAAATATCGCTTATTTTCATCGAAATCCTTGTTTTTCATCTTAAATATCGCTTATTTTCATGGAAATCCTTGTTTTTCCCCTTAAATATCGCTTATTGTCATCGAAATCCTTGTTTTTAACCCTGAAATATCGCTTATTTTCATAGAAATCCCTGTTTTTAACCCTAAAATATCGCTTATTTTCAT
>NW_027638833.1:0-15208 GCF_951394365.1 Tetrao urogallus | reverse complement strand
ATTGGGGTCACGGTTGCACTGGATGCTATGGGGGTGGTGCAGCCATTGGGGTCACAGTGGTGTGTATGGGGTGGGTGCAGCCATTGGGGTCATGGTGGCACTGGATGCTATGGGGTGGTGCAGCCATTGGGGTCACAGTTGCACTGGATGCTGATGCTATGGGGTGGTGCAGCCATTGGGGTCACCATAGTGGTGTGTATGGGGTGGGTGCAGCCATTGGGGTCACCATAGTGGGGTCTATGGGGTGGGTGCAGCCATTGGGGTCACCATAGTGGGGTCTGTGGGGTGGGTGCAGCCATTGGGGTCACAGTGGGGTCTATGGGGTGGGTGCAGCCATTGGGGTCACCATAGTGGGGTCTGTGGGATGGGTGCAGCCATTGGGGTCACTGTGGGGTCTATGGGGTGGGTGCAGCCATTGGGGTCATGGTGGCACTGGATGCTATGGGGTGGTGCAGCCATTGGGGTCACAGTGGTGTCTATGGGGTGGTGCAGCCATTGGGGTCACCATAGTGGTGTGTATGGGGTGGGTGCAGCCATTGGGGTCACCATAGTGGGGTCTATGGGATGGGTGCAGCCATTGGGGTCACGGTTGCACTGGATGCTATGGGATGGGTGCAGCCATTGGGGTCACCATAGTGGGGTCTGTGGGGTGGGTGCATCCATTGGGGTCACAGTAGGGTCTATGGGATGGGTGCAGCCATTGGGGTCACGGTTGCACTGGGGTCTATGGGGTGGGTGCAGCCATTGGGGTCACCATAGTGGTGTCTATGGGGTGGGTGCAGCCATTGGGGTCACCATAGTAGGGTCTATGGGGTGGTGCAGCCATTGGGGATGCAGTGAGGGCTATGGGGTGGTGCAGCCATTGGGGTCACAGTGGTGTCTATGGGGTGGGTGCAGCCATTGGGGTCACCATAATGGGGTCTATGGGGTGGTGCAGCCATTGGGGTCACCATAGTGGGGTCTATGGGGTGGTTGCACCCACTGGGGTCACCCCCCCCCCCCCCGGCCCCTTTTCCTCCATGTTCCCTCGCCGTATCCTCAATATACTGAGCGTGGCCCCCCCCTCCCCGCAGGCAGCGTGCCCCCACCCAAGAGCATCACGTCGTGGTTCACGTGCAAGGGGCTGGGCAAGGCGCTGGATGAGGTGACAGCCAGCATCCCGCACGACATCTACGTCTTTGGCACCCAGGAGAATTCGGTGGGAGACAAGGAATGGGTGGATTTCTGCGTGCCGTGCTCAGGGATTTCACCGACACCGAGTACCGGCCGGTACAAATGGGACGTGGCGATGGGGGGAGCAACCGCGGGGGGGGGGGGGAAGAACATCGGCCCCAAGTGCTGCTGTGGGGTGGGCGCAGCCATTGGGGATGCAGGGGCAGGAAGGGCTGTGGGGTGGGTGCAGCCATTGGGGTCACAGTGGGGTCTGTGGGGTGGGTGCAGCCTTTGGGGTCACAGTGGGGTCTATGGGGTGGGTGCATCCATTGGGGTCACAGTAGGGGCTGTGGGGTGGGCGCAGCCATTGGGGATGCAGGGGCAGGAAGGGCTGTGGGGTGGGTGCAGCCTTTGGGGTCACCATAGTGGGGTCTATGGGGTGGTGCAGCCATTGGGGTCACAGTGGGGTCTATGGGGTGGGTGCAGCCTTTGGGGTCACCATAGTGGGGTCTATGGGATGGGTGCAGCCATTGGGGTCACAGTGGTGTCTATGGGGTGGGTGCAGCCATTGGGGATACAGTGGTGTCTATGGGGTGGTGCAGCCTTTGGGGTCACAGTGGGGTCTATGGGGTGGGTGCAGCCATTGGGGTCACAGTGGGATCTATGGGGTGGTGCATCCATTGGGGTCACAGTGGTGTCTATGGGGTGGGTGCAGCCTTTGCGGTCACAGTGGGGTCTATGGTGTGGGTGCAGCCATTGGGGTCACCATAGTGGTGTCTATGGGGTGGGTACACCCACTGAGGTCACCATGCAGTGGGGTCTATGGGGTGGTGCAGCCATTGGGGACGTGGTGGCAGTCAGGGCTGTGGGGTGGTGCATCCATTGGGGTCACGGTAGCACTGGATGCTGTGGGGTGGTGCAGCCACTGGGGCCACAGTGGGGTCTATGGGGTGGGTGCAGCCATTGGGGTCACAGTGGGGTCTGTGGGGTGGATGCAGCCATTGGGGTCACCATAGTGGGGTCTATGGGGTGGGTGCAGCCATTGGGGTTACAGTGGGGTCTATGGGGTGGGTGCAGCCTTTGCGGTCACAGTGGGGTCTATGGGGTGGGTGCAGCCATTGGGGTCACAGTGGGGTCTATGGGGTGGGTGCAGCCTTTGGGGTCACAGTGGTGTCTATGGGGTGGTGCAGCCATTGGGGTCACAGTGGTGTCTATGGGGTGGTGCAGCCATTGGGGTCACAGTGGCGTCTATGGGATGGGTGCAGCCTTTGGGGTCACCATAGTGGTGTCTATGGGGTGGGAGCAGCCATTGGGGATACAGTGGGGTCTGTGGGGTGGGTGCAGCCATTGGGGTCACAGTGGTGTCTATGGGGTGGGTGCAGCCTTTGGGGTCACAGTGGTGTCTATGGGTGGGTGCAGCCTTTGGGGTCACAGTGGTGTCTATGGAGTGGGTGCAGCCTTTGGGGTCACAGTGTGGTCTATGGGGTGGTTGCAGCCATTGGAGTCACCATAGTGGTGTGTATGGGGTGGGTGCAGCCTTTGGGGTCACCATAGTAGGGTCTATGGGGTGGGTGCAGCCTTTGGGGTCACAGTGGTGTCTATGGGGTGGGTGCATCCATTGGGGTCACAGTGGTGTCTATGGGGTGGTGCAGCCATTGGGGTCACCATAGTGGTGTCTATGGGGTGGTGCAGCCATTGGGGTCACCATGGCCCCAAGTGCTGTGGGTTGGATGCAGCCATTGCAGTCACAGTGGCACTGGATGCTATGGGGTGGGTGCAGCCTTTGGGGACGTGGTGGCGCTGGGGTCTGTGGGGTGGGTGCAGCCATTGGGGTCACCATAGTGGTGTGTATGGGGTGGGTGCAGCCATTGGGGTCACCATAGTGGTGTGTATGGGGTGGGTGCAGCCATTGGGGTCACCATAGTGGGGTCTATGGGGTGGTGCAGCCATTGGGGTCACCATAGTGGGGTCTATGGGGTGGGTGCAGCCATTGGGGTCACCATAGTGGGGTCTATGGGGTGGGTGCAGCCATTGGGGTCACCATAGTGGGGTCTATGGGGTGGTGCAGCCATTGGGGTCACCATAGTGGGGTCTATGGGGTGGTGCAGCCATTGGGGTCACCATAGTGGGGTCTATGGGGTGGGTGCAGCCATTGGGGTCACAGTGGGGTCTATGGTGTGGGTGCATCCGCTGGTGTCCCGGTGGCCCCCAGTGCTGTGGGGTGGATGCACCCAATGGATCCGTGGCCCCGCCGGCTGCCATGGGGTGGTGCGGCCGCTGTCCCCCCGGCCCGGTGGGGCTGAGCTGCGTCCCCGCAGGTGGCCGTGCAGTCGCTGTGGAACATCAAGGTGGCCGTGCTGGTGAAGCCGGAGCACGAGAACCGCATCAGCCACGTCAGCACGTCCAGCGTCAAGACCGGCATCGCCAACACGCTGGGTGCGGCGTCCTTTGTGCCCCTCGTGTCCCCGTCGGGTCCCCGTCGCCCCTCCGTGCTCCTCTCGATCCTCACGTCCCCGTCGGGTCCCCAGCTTCTGTCCCTGTCCTTCCATCCCTGTGGTGTCCCCATCTTCCTGCCCCATTGCGTCCCCATCCCCATCATGTCCCCATCATGTCTCCATCCCCATCTTCTGTCCCTGTCCTTCCATCCATGTGGTGTCCCCATCTTGCTGCCCCACAGCATCCCCGTCGTGTCCCCATCGTGTCCCTATCTTCTGTCCCCATCCTTCCATCCCTGTGATGTCCCCATCCTCCTGCCCCATTGCGTCCCCATCATGTCCCCCTCATGTCCCCATCGTATCCCCATCTTCTGTCCCTGTCCTTCCATCTATGTGGTGTCCCCATCTTCCTGCCCCACAGCATCCCCATCGCCACCATGTCCCCATCTTCTGTCCCTGTTCTCCCATCTCACTGGTGTCCCCATCCTCATGTCCCCATCATGTCCCCATCCCCGCTGTGTCCCCATCTTCTGTCCCTGCCCTTTCATCCATGTGATGTCCCCATCCTCCTGCCCCATTGCATCCCCATCCCCATAATGTCCCCGTGCCCATCATGTGTCCCCGTCATGTGTCCGTCTTCTTCTCCCCTTTCCTTCCATCCATGCGGTGTCCTTCCCCATCGCCTGCACCTTGTCCCCATTCCCCATTCCTATCTCCTGTCACTTGTCCCTGTCCCCATCCCATTCCCTGTCAATTTGTCCCATTCCTGTCCCCATCCCCTGTCCCCCTTTCTGTTCACATCCCTGTTCCCATCCCCATCCAATCCCCATCCCCCGTCGCCTGTCAGTTGTCCCCATTCCTTGTCTCCATCCCGTCCCCATCCCCTGCCAACTGTCCTCATCCCCTGTCCCCATCCCATCCCTGTCCTTTCCCCACTCTCTGTCCCCATCCCATTCCATCCTCTGTCCCCATCCCATCCCCCCTATCCCCATCTCCTGTCCCCATCCCATCCCTATCCTGTCCCCACTCTGTCCTCATCCCATCCCCCTGTCCCCATCCCCTGTCCCCATCACATCACATCCCCTGTCCCCCTCCCCACTCTGTCCCCATCCCATCCCTATCCTGTCTCCCTCCCCACCCTGTCCCCCTCCCATCCCCCCCTGTCCCCATCCCATCCCTATCCTGTCCCTACTCTGTCCCCATCCCATCTCCCTGTCCCCACTCTCTGTGCCCATCCCATCCCCTGTCCCCCTCCTCACTGTGTCCCCATCCCCATCCCATCCCTATCCTGTCCCCCTCCCCACTCTGTCCTCCTTCCATCCCCCCTGTTCTCATCCCATCCCTATCTTGTCCCCATCCCCTGTCCCCATGCCATCCCATCCCCTGGCCCCATGCCATCTCCCCGTCTCCTGTCCCCCTCCCCACTCTGTCCCCCTCCCCATCCCCTGTCCCCATCCCCTGTCCCCATCCCCTGTCCCCATCCCCTGGCCCCATCCCCTGGCCCCATCCCCTGTCCCCATGCCGTCCCCTGTCCCCATGCCGTCCCCTGTCCCCATGCCATCCCCATCCCATCCCTATCCTGTCCCCACTCTGTCCCTATGCCATCCCCTGTCCCCATCCCATCCCTATCCTGTCCCCATCCCATCCCTATCCTGTCCCCATCCCCTGTCCCCATGCCATCCCCTGTCCCCATGCCATCCCCATCCCATCCCTATCCTGTCCCCACTCTGTCCCTATGCCATCCCCTGTCCCCATCCCATCCCCTGTCCCCCTCCCCACTCTGTCCCCATCCCCTGTCCCCATCCCATCCCTATCCTGTCCCTATCCCCTGTCCCCATCCCATCCCCATCCCATCCCCTGTCCCCATGCTGTCCCCTGTCCCCATCCCATTCCTATCCTGTCCCCATGCCGTCCCCTGTCCCCGTCCCCTGTCCCCATGCCGTCCCTGTCCTGTCCCCATGCCATCCCTATCCTGTCCCCATGCCATCCCTGTCCTGTCCCCATGCCGTCCCCTGTCCCCATGCCATCCCTGTCCTGTCCCCATGCCATCCCTGTCCTGTCCCCATGCCGTCCCTATCCTGTCCCCATGCCATCCCCTGTCCCCATCCCATCCCACCCCATCCTGTCCCCGCAGGCAACAAGGGTGCCGTGGGCGTCTCCTTCATGTTCAATGGCACGTCCTTCGGCTTCGTCAACTGCCACCTCACCTCGGGCAACGAGAAGACGGCCAGGTGAGCGCCCACAGCGTGGGGACAGCGTGGAGCTGGGGGAGGTGACAGCAGTGTCCCCCTTTTTCCCCCTCCCCACACAGGAGGAACCAGAACTACCTGGACATCCTGCGCCTGCTCTCGCTGGGCGACAAGCAGCTCAGCTCCTTCGACATCTCACTGCGCTTCACCCACCTCTTCTGGTTTGGGGACCTCAACTACCGCCTGGATATGGACATCCAGGTGGGTCGGTGGTGGTGGTGTGGGGTTGGGGGGGGTTGCATTTAGGGGAGGGGGCCGCCCTCGCGTTGCCCCTTAAACCAATTGCCCGCCCCTGCAGGAGATCCTGAACTACATCAGCCGCAAGGAGTTCGAGCCGCTGCTCAAAGTGGATCAGCTCAACCTGGAGAAGGAGAAGCACAAAGTGTTCCTGCGCTTCGGTGAGGGCACGTGGCTGTGGGGGGGGGGGGGGGGCTCTGGGTGCTGATTCTCCCTGACCCCCCCCCCCCCCCAAAATATTCCCTGCTGCAGGAGAGGAGGAGATCACCTTCCCCCCCACGTACCGCTATGAGCGCGGCTCGCGGGACACCTACGTGTGGCACAAGCAGAAGCCCACCGGGGTACGGTGATGGGTGGGGGGGATTCTGAGGGTGGGGGGGCACCCGGATGAGTCCTGTGTGACCCCCAGCCCCCCCCCTTTCCCCCCCCCACCCCGTTCTTGCTGCAGGTTCGCACCAACGTCCCGTCCTGGTGCGACCGCATCCTCTGGAAGTCGTACCCCGAAACCCACGTCAACTGCAACGCCTATGGTGAGGGGCAGCCCTGGTGGCAGGGGGGGACACTGGGGATGGCCACCCCAACTGGGGATGGGTTGGAGATTGGTTGGGGGCGGGTTGGGGACAGGATGGGAATGGGTTGGGGACAGGATGGGAATGGGTTGGGGGCAGATTGGGGGCAGGTTGGGGCAGGGAATTGGTTGGGGACAGGACAGGAATGGATTGGGGGCAGGTTGGGGGCAGGTTGGGGGCAGGACAGGAATGGATTGGGGGCAGGTTGGGGATGGATTGGGGGCAGGTTGGGGGCAGGTTGGGGACAGGATGGGAATGGATTGGGGGCAGGTTGGGGGCGGGTTGGGGCAGGGGCTGGTTGGGGACAGGACAGGAATGGATTGGGGGCAGGTTGGGGGCGGGTTGGGGACAGGATAGGAATGGATTGGGGGCAGGTTGGGGATGGGTTGGGGACAGGATAGGAATGGATTGGGGACAGGTTGGGGATGGGTTGGGGACAGGATAGGAATGGATTGGGGGCAGGTTGGGGATGGATGGGAGACAGGTTTGGGAAAGGTTGGGGAGAGATTGAGGGCAGATTAGGGATGGATTTGGGGGGTTGGTTGGAGACAGGTTGGGGGTGAATTGGGAGCAGGCTGGGGGTGGGTTGGGGAACAGTTTGGGCACAGGTTGGGGATGGGTTGGGAACAAGGGGTGAATTGGGGACAGGATGGGGCACAGGTTGGGCACAGATTGGGGGCAGGTTGGGGATGGATTGGGGTCATGCTGGGTACAGATTGGGGGCAAATTGGGAATAGACTGATGGGGCAGGTTGGGTTTGGGTTGGGGACAGGTTTGGGGCTGGTTGGGGGCAGGATGGGAATGGATTGGGGGCAGGTTGGGGGCAGGTTGGGGACAGGATAGGAATGGATTGGGGGCAGGTTGGGGGCGGGTTGGGGCAGGGGCTGGTTGGGGACAGGACAGGAATGGATTGGGGGCAGGTTAGGGGCGGGTTGGGGAAAGGATAGGAATGGATTGGGGGCTGTTTGGGGACAGGATGGGAATGGATTGGGGGCAGGTTGGGGGCTGGTTGGGGATGGATGGGAGACAGGTTTGGGAAAGGTTGGGGAGAGATTGGGGGCAGATTGGGGATGGATTTGGGGGGTTGGTTGGAGACAGGTTGGGGGTGAATTGGGAGCAGGCTGGGGGTGGGTTGGGGAACAGTTTGGGCACAGGTTGGGGATGGGTTGGGAACGGGGGGTGAATTGGGGACAGGATTGGGCACAGGTTGGGCACAGATTGGGGGCAGGTTGGGGATGGATTGGGGTCATGCTGGGTACAGATTGGGGGCAAATTGGGAATAGACTGATGGGGCAGGTTGGGTTTGGGTTGGGGACAGGTTTGGGATGATTGGGGACAGGGGACAGGTTGTATGTGAGCTGGGAGTGGATTGGGGCCAGGTTGGGGTTGAGGTGGGATGAGGGAACAGGTTGAGAATGGGTTGGGTACAGGTTTGGGGCAGGTTGGGTACAGGTTGGGGATGGATTGGGGCGGGTTTGGGAAAGGTTGGGGATGGGTTGGGGATGGGTTGGGTGCATACTGGGGGCAGATTGGGAATGTATTTGGGGGGGTTGGTTGGGGACAGGTTGGGGTTGAATTGGGAGCAGGCTGGGGGTGGGTTGGGGAACAGTTTGGGCACAGGTTGGGGATGGGTTGGGAACGGGGGGTGAATTGGGGACAGGATTGGGCACAGGTTGGGGGCAGTTTGGGTGTGGGTTGGAAACGGGTTGGGGACGGATTGGGGGCAGGTTGGGGATGGGTTGGGGTCATGCTGGGTACAGATTGGGGGCAAATTGGGAACGGACTGATGGGGCAGGTTGGGGGACAGGTTGGGGTTGGATTGTGGACAGGTTTGGGATGATTGGGGACGGGACAGGTTGTATGTGAGCTGGGGGTGGATTGGGGCCAGGTTGGGGATGAGGTGGGATGAGGGAACAGGTTGAGAATGGGTTGGGTACAGGTTTGGGGCAGGTTGGGGACAGGTTGGGGATGGATTGGGGACGGGTTTGGAAAAGGTTGGGGACAGGTTGGGGGCAGATTGGGGGCAGATTGGGGATGTATTTGGGGGGTTGGTTGGAGACAGGTTGGGGTTGAATTGGGAGCAGGCTGGCGGTGGGTTGGGGAACAGTTTGGGCACAGGTTGGGGATGGGTTGGGAACGGGGGGTGAATTGGGGACAGGATTGGGCACAGGTTGGGCACAGATTGGGGGCAGGTTGGGGATGGATTGGGGTCATGCTGGGTACGGATTGGGGGCAAATTGGGAATAGACTGATGGGGCAGGTTGGGTTTGGGTTGGGGACAGGTTTGGGGCTGGTTGGGGGCAGGATGGGAATGGATTGGGGGCAGGTTGGGGGCAGGTTGGGGACAGGATGGGAATGGATTGGGGGCAGGTTGGGGGTGGGTTGGGGCAGGGGCTGGTTGGGGACAGGACAGGAATGGATTGGGGGCAGGTTGGGGGCAGGTTGGGGACAGGATAGGAATGGATTGGGGACAGGTTGGGGATGGGTTGGGGGCAGGTTGGGGCAGAGGATGGGTTGCAGACAGATTTGGGGCTGGTTGGGGGCAGGATAGGAATGGATTGGGGGCAGGTTGGGGATGGATGGGAGACAGGTTTGGGAAAGGTTGGGGACAGGTTGGGGGCAGATTGGGGGCAGATTGGAGATGGATTCGGGGGGTTGGTTGGCGACAGGTTGGGGTTGAATTGGGAGCAGGCTGGGGGTGGGTTGTGGAACAGTTTGGGCACAGGTTGGGGATGGGTTGGGAATGGGGTGTGAATTGGGGACAGGATTGGGCACAGGTTGGGCGCAGGTTGGGGGCAGGTTGGAGGCAGTTTGGGTGTGGGTTGGAAACAGGTTGGGGATGGATTGTGGTCATGCTGGGTACGGATTGGGGGCAAATTGGGAATAGACTGATGGGGCAGGTTGGGTTTGGGTTGGGGACAGATTGGGGGCAGGTTTGGGGGCAGGCTGTGGGACAGATCCCTCTGTGTGCTGCAGGCTGCACCGACGACATCACGACCAGCGACCACTCGCCCGTCTTTGGCTCCTTCGAGGTCGGCGTCACGTCGCAGTTCGTCTCCAAGAAAGGTACAGCCTTCAGCCCCCCGGGGACGCGGGAACAGAGGGGATGTGGGGACAACAGGGGACGTGGGGACGAGGGGGGACACCCCGCTGCCCCCCATCCCTGCGCAGGGCTGTCCAAGTCATCGGATCAGGCGTACATCGAGTTTGAGAGCATCGAGGCCATCGTGAAGACGGCGAGCCGCACCAAGTTCTTCATCGAGTTCTACTCCACCTGCCTGGAGGGTGAGCACATTGGGGGGGGGGTCCGTAAAGGTTTGGGGGGCCGGGGGGAGCTTTGGATGCGGTGCCACCGTGCCGTTCCCTGGTTCAGAATTCAAGAAGAGCTGCGAGAACGACACGCAGAGCAGCGACAACATCAACTTCCTCAAGGTGCAGTGGTCGTCGCGGCAGCTGCCCACGGTGAGGTCGCCGTGGGGTGGTGGGGATGCAGGAGGGCACCGGGGGGGGAGGTGAGGGGCCGTAACCCCTCACACTGCCTGCTCCCCTCTCATCCTTTTGTCCCCCAGCTGAAACCCATCCTCTCTGAGATCGAATACCTGCAGGACCAACACCTGCTGCTCACCGTCAAGTCCTTGGATGGCTACGAGTCCTACGGTGCGCGCCGCCGCCACCACCGCTCCCCGTGCCAACCTCGAAGGGTTGGGGGACTTTGGGTGGGGGACCCCCACCCTGATGGTGATTTTCCCCCTCCTCTTCCCCACCTTGTACCCCCTCAGGGGAATGCGTCATCGCCCTCAAGTCCATGATTGGCAGCACGGCACAGCAGTTCCTCACTTACCTCTCGCACCGCGGCGAGGAGACGGGCAACATCCGCGGCTCCATGAAGGTGCGCGTGCCTGCGGAGCGCCTGGGCACCCGCGAGAGGCTCTACGGTGAGAGCTGGGGGTGGCAGGGGTGCGAGGAGGGGGCTCAGCATGCCCCCCAACCCCTCTCTGTGCCGTTGCTGAGCTCACCAACCCCCCCCCCTCCGTCCCCTGGCAGAATGGATCAGCGTTGATAAGGACGAGGCGGCGGGTGGCAAAGCGAGGGGCCAGCTGAGCACCAGAGCCCCCCAGGAGTGTGCCAAGTGAGTGGGGAGGGGGAATGGGGGGGAGCTGGGGGCTGCAGCTCTTGGCGCTGCATCGATGATGGGAGCATCCCTGCAGGGTGGGAAGGGGGGTCTTGGTGAAGTGGGGGGGGGTGCTTGAAGCGTCCCTGCAGGATGGGGTGTGGGGTCCCGGAGCGCCTTGCGGTGCTTGGAGCATCTCTGCAAGAATGCACGTGGGGCTGCTGGTGGCGTGGGGTCCTGGCGCATGTGGCTGTGCTCAGAGCAGCCCTGCAGGATGGTGCATGGGATCCTGGTGCATGTAGCAATGCTGGGAGCAACCCTGTAGGATGGTGCATGGGATCCCGGTGCATGTAGCAATGCTGGGAGCAACCCTGCAGGATGGTGCACGGGGTCCTGGTGCATGGGGCTGTGCTTAGAGCAGCCCTGCAGGATGGTGCGTGGGATCCCATTGCATGTTGTAATGCTTGGGACATCCCTGCAGGATGATGCATGGGATCCCAGCACATGTGGCTGTGCTCAGAGCAATCCTGCAGGGTGGTGCGTGGGGTCCTGGCGCATGTGGCTGTGCTCAGAGCAGCCCTGCAGGATGGTGCATGGGATCCTGGTGCATGTAGCAATGCTGGGAGCAACCCTGTAGGATGGTGCATGGGGTCTTGGTGCATGTAGCAATGCTCAGAGCAGCCCTGCAGGATGGTGCATGGGATCCCGGTGCATGTAGCAATGCTGGGAGCAACCTGCAGGATGGTGCATGGGATTGTGGTGCATGGGGCTGTGCTCAGAGCAGTCCTGCAGGGTGGTGCATGGGGTCCTGATGCATGTTGTAATGCTTGGAACATCCCTGTAGGATGGTGCATGGGATCTCAGTGCATGTAGCAATGCTCAGAGCAGCCCTGCAGGGTGGTGCATGGGGTCCTGGTGTTGGATCCTGGTGCATGCTGTGATGCTTGCACCATCCCTGCAGGAATGCACGCAGGCTGCTGGAGCATGTGGCAATGCTTGGAGCAGCCCTGCAGGATCCCTGGTGCATGGGGTGGTGCTCAGAGCAACCCTGCAGGACGGTGCATGGGGTCTTGATGCGTGTAGCAATGCTGGGAGCATCCCTGCAGGATGGTGCATGGCATCCCAGCACATGTGGCTGTGCTCAGAGCAGCCCTGCAGGATGGTGCATGGGGTCTCAGTGCATGTAGTAATGCTGAGAGCAACCCTGCAGGGTGGTGCATGGGGTGGTGCTCAGAGCAGCCCTGCAGGATGGTGCATGGGGTCCTGGTGTTGGATCCTGGTGCATGCTGTGATGCTTGCACCATCCCTGCAGGAATGCACGCAGGCTGCTGGAGCATGTGGCAATGCTTGGAGCAGCCCTGCAGGATCCTGGTGCATGGGGTGGTGCTCAGAGCAACCCTGCAGGATGGCGCATGGGGTCTTGATGCGTGTAGCAATGCTGGGAGTATCCATCCAGGATGGTGCATGGGATCATGGTGCATGTTGTAATGCTTGGGACATCCCTGTAGGATGGTGCATGGGGTCCTGATGCATGTTGTAATGCTGGGAGCAACCCTGCAGGATGGTGCATGGGATCCCAGTGCATGTAGCAATGCTGGGAGCAACCCTGCAGGGTGGTGCATGGGGTCCTGGTGCATGTGGCTGTGCTCAGAGCAGCCCTGCAGGATGGTGCATGGGGTCCTGATGCATGTTGTAATGCTTGGAACATCCCTGTAGGATGGTGCATGGGGTCTCAGTGCATGTAGCAATGCTCAGAGCAGCCCTGCAGGATGGTGCATGGGGTCCTGGTGTTGGATCCTGGTGCATGCTGTGATGCTTGCACCATCCCTGCAGGAATGCACGCAGGCTGCTGGAGCATGTGGCAATGCTTGGAGCAGCCCTGCAGGATCCCTGGTGCATGGGGTGGTGCTCAGAGCAGCCCTGCAGGATGCTGCATGGGGTCTCAGTGCATGTAGTAATGCTGAGAGCAACCCTGCAGGGTGGTGCATGGGGTGGTGCTCAGAGCATCCCTGCAGGATGGTGCATGGGGTCCTGGTGTTGGATCCTGGTGCATGCTGTGATGCTTGCACCATCCCTGCAGGAATGCACGCAGGCTGCTGGAGCATGTGGCAATGCTTGGAGCAGCCCTGCAGGATGGTGCATGGGGTCTCAGTGCATGTAGCAGTGCTGGGAGCAACCCTGCAGGATGGTGTATGGGATCGTGGTGCATGGGGTGGTGCTCAGAGCAGCCCTGCAGGATGGTGCATGGGATCCCTGTGCATGTGGCTGTGCTCAAAACATCCCTGCAGGATGGTGCATGGGATCCTGGTGTTGGATCCTGGTGCATGCAGGCTGCTGGTGCATGTGGCAATGCTTGGAGCATCCCTGCAGGATCCTGGTGCATGTGGCTGTGCTCAGAGCAACCCTGCAGGATGGTGCACAGGGTCCCAATGCACGTAGCAGTGCTCAGAGCAGCCCTGCAGGGTGGTGCATGGTGTCCCAATGCATGTAGCAGTGCTCAGAGCAGCCCTGCAGGATGGTGCATGGTGTCCCAATGCATGTAGCAGTGCTCAGAGCAGCCCTGCAGGATGGTGCATGGTGTCCCAATGCATGTAGCAGTGCTCAGAGCAGCCCTGCAGGGTGGTGCATGGTGTCCCAATGCACGTAGCAGTGCTCAGAGCATCCACGCAGGTTGTTGCGTGGCATCCTGGCGCATGTTGCAGCGCTCGGAGCCCCCCTGCAGGACGATGCACAGAGTCCTGGTCCACTGCAGGACGACCCCCCCCAGCCTGATGACCCCCCCCCTCATTTCTGTCCCCCAGGTCCATGGTGAGGAAACCCCCTGGGGCCGATCCTCCCACCCCCACCCCATCCAAAGCCCCCGAGGAGCCCGAGAAGGGCAGCACAGCTCCGACCCCCCGCCTGCCCACTCCGCACCGCGGCACCTCCAGGGACGAGGCCGCCCTGAGCCGGTGAGTGGGGGTGGCACTGAGGTTTGGGGTACAGAGGGGGGGGGGGGGGGTCACCTTGCATCCCCCCCGCTTCTACTCGCTCCCCTCTTTGTGCCCGCAGCTCCAAAGCAGAACCGGTGACGGAAGCGACGGGGGGGCCTCTGAAGAACAGTTTCAATAACCCTGCATATTACGTGCTGGAAGGGGTCCCTCACCAATTGCTGGCCCCCGATCCCCCACCCCCCGGCAAACCCCCCGTCCCCAAAACCAAAGCCGTGCCCCCCGAACGCCGCCGGCATCCGTCTGCAGGCCCCCCGCCTCCGTGCCATGAGGACACTTCCTCGGATGAGGATCCCAACCCAATCGCTTTGCCCCCTCCAGACTTTCCCCCTCCTCCTCTGCCCCGTGAGCTGGAGGGGGCCGAGAGCACCAGGGAGCCGTTGGGGGGGGTCGGCTGTGAGCCCCCACCTCCCAAACCTCACCCCAGACCTTCAGTACCCAACTTTGGGCTGGAAGTATCCGCGGGGGTCCCGGTACCTGGGGGGGTGAGGGACGATCGTTCATGTTCTGTGCTTCAGATGGCCAAAACGTTGAGTGAGGTGGAATATGGGGGGGTTGGGGGGGGGCGCGGGGGGTCAGGAGGGAGGGGGAGGTTGGAGCTGCCCCCCCGCTGCCTGCACCCCGATTACAGCCGCCCCATCGCCTTCGCATCCCACTGCATCCGAGAGAGCATCCAGGAGGATCTGGTTGAGGAGGTGGGAACTGGGGGGGCGGGGGGGGGGGGGGGAAGATGGGGGGGTGTGGGGTGAAGGGGGGGATGGAGGGGGAATTGGGGATGGGGGGGAGGGAGGTGGAGGGAATAGGGATTGGGATGGAGGTGGGGATTGGGGTGGGGGTGAGGATTGTGGGGTGGGATGGGGGTGGAGGAAAGGGATTGGGGTTGGGAGATGGAGGGAGGGAATGGGGAGTGGGGTGGGGGTGGAAGAATGGGATTGGGGTTGGGAATGGGGATTGGGAGATGGAGGGAATAGGGATTGGGATGGGAGATGGGGATTGGGATAGAGAGAGGCATGGAGGTAGGGGAATTAAGTGGGATTGGGGTTGGGAATAGGGATTGGGATGGGGATGGAGGAAAGGGATTGGGGTTGGGAGATGGAGGGAGGGAATGGGGGAGTGGGATGGGGGTGGAAGAATGGGATTGGGGTTGGGAATGGGGATTGGGAGATGGAGGGAATAGGGATTGGGATGGGAGATGGGGATTGGGATGGAGGTGGGGGAATGGGGTGGGAGAGGAAGATGGGGGTGGAAGAGTGGGGTGGGATGGGGTGGAGGAAGGGGATTGGGGTTGAGGATGGGGATTGGAAGATGGATGGAGGGAGGGAATGGGGAGTGGGGTGGGGATGGAAGAAGGGGATTGGGGTTGGGGGAGTGGGGGGGAATGGGGATGGAGGAAAGGGATTGGGGTTGGGAGATGGAGGGAGGGAATGGGGAGTGGGATAGGGATGGGAATGGGGTTGGATGGGGA